>NW_005871808.1:217244-229809 GCF_000147115.1 Myotis lucifugus | reverse complement strand
CTTCCCCAGTGGAAACATCTGGAGGTAGTTGTGCAGCTGCAGCCTTTCCCAGTGGAAACATCTGGAGGTAGTTGTGCAGCTGCAGCCTTCCCCAGTGGAAACATCTGGAGGTAGTTGTGCAGCTGCAGCCTTTCCCAGTGGAAACATCTGGAGGTAGTTGTGCAGCTGCAGCCTTCCCCAGTGGAAACATCTGGAGGTAGTTGTGCAGCTGCAGCCTTCCCCAGTGGAAACATCTGGAGGTAGTTGTGCAGCTGCAGCCTTCCCCAGTGGAAACATCTGGAGGTAGTTGTGCAGCCGGGCGAGGTACTTAACACTCCTGGGCACACACAGAATGGCCAGATGCACATCGTCTGTTCTGTGCGTGTCACACAGTTAAAGACCAATGACGTGTCCAAGTACGAGGCATCTTAGGAAGTGGCCCTCGTGCCGGTTGGCTGGCGTGGCGCGGGACACGCTCTCACCCTTGTTCTCTCCACAGTGATCTGCAGCCCCGGCTCCTACAACCCCAGCGACGGGACGCACTGCCTGCACTGCAACAGCAGCCTGGTCTTCGGGGCCAAGACCTGCCTGTAGCCGCCGTGCTGCGGGGCTTGTCACGTGGACGGATAGTTCTGAAATATTAACACATAATAAATCACTATTATGCAAAATTAAATGTATCAGATTTTACCAAAAAATGGTGTCCTCATTTCACTTGCAGCCCCCTGTGCCCACATGTTTGATGAGGGGAGCATCCAGGACTCCGTGCTCATTCGTGTGAGTCCGGAATACCTCCTGGGTCATCGCTTTTCAAAAATAGTCGCAAAACTGCATCAGGCTGGCGGGGCTCTTCCAGAAAGGGCTCAGCGCCCTGCACTCCGACTGCCTCCGGCCACCGGCTCCACCGCTGTAACTGCGTTCCTTCCCGCAACCGTGGGATTTGATTTCTGTTAGTTTGACCTTTCATAGTTCAAAGTCACTTTTTAAAAAGACTGTTAGTCTTATTATTGCAGTTTTTAGCCACTTGTATAAGATCTCGTGCCAACAACACAATGGGTGGCAAGCTTTAAGTTTTATTTTAAAGTCCTTTCAATTACCTTCTTGACATTTTCAAATGGAGTAATTTTTGTGTGTGCCTAAAGGAAGGTGTGACTTCCACAAGGAGGTGTCAGAGAGAAACAATTTCCCCCAGAATGCCTCTGGGGAACGGATGGGCAATAGCAATACAGTTTAACAAACAAAAACAGTGATCACCCTCTGCATTTCTGAGGCTGTGAAAGGTATAAGGGCAGGGCCGCCACCACCTCACACTTCCTGCTCACACTGCAAAGCTATGTCAGAATACGAAAACTACCAGGAATTGTAAAGATTAAGCACCAGGAAAATACATGAGTAGCTTACAAAACCCGTGGTTGCTCAGCTTTCTAATTGAGCGGCCGCCCGTCACCCAGGCCCAGTGCCCCTGAGGCCGGCGTCAATGCCCCCCGCAGGCGGTGGGGCTCTTTAATGGAGAGGGAAGTATGGGCCCCAGGGCCCAGCTGCTCTCCCTGCACTTGGTGGGGGGATGTGAAGTCGGGCCTGAGACCCGGAAGCTTTCTATGGCTTCCAGGGAAGCAGAACGGCCGCCCTCCCTGCAGACTTCTGTGGGCCCAGCGGCAAAGCACCTGCCCACCACCTGAGGCGTTTCCCCTGTGAGAGGTGGGGCATCACAAGGGACAGAGACTGGGCCCCTCCAAGCCGAGGTGAGGAAGTGGGCGCTGAGCCAGGCTCCCACCATCTCCTGGGCTGCTCGTGCTGAGGCAGCCACCTGCCCGCGGAGAGGAGGCGCTCCCTCCCACAGTCTTGCCTTTGCTGCTGAGCCCAGACCTGACCTGAGTCCTGGCAGTTGCAGGGTGTCTGGTACCCCGTGACCTACCCTGCACGTCAAAGGCCTTGCGGTGTCTGGGCAGTTCGGGTCAGACGTCTGGGGCGCACAGGCCATGCCAGACACACCGACGGGCCGTCTCCTGAGTTCTACTCTGGAGAACCCTCTCCCCTGAGTGAGGGTAGAACCTGTGACTGAACCGAAACAGGTGTCCAGGTGAGAGAGTCACGCCTACGAGTGCGTGACACTGAGCCGCGAAGTGGGGTGTGCACAGCAGCTCCGTGAGCCCTGGGGGCGCCTGGTGTGTACGGAGCTGGGCTCAGGCAGGTCCTGACGGCAGAGTGCGGTCCATGAGCAAGTGGCTCAGGGTCTCACGGCTCCTCCTCGCGCCTCCTCCCTTCCGCCTGTGTCTACCAGCTCCCGGGGACTTCTCTGCGACACATTCCGGGGAGATGTTGGCGCAGACTTCCAGATGGCTGACAGCGCCCCCCAATGGACAGCCGCAGGCACCTCGGGCTGACGGGCGTGGAAAACGGGCACCTTGCGCAGGCGGAACCTGGAGCCGTGCACCTGCTTCCCCGCTTGGGGAATGAGAGCTGATGGTGTGGAGCCGCAGACATTTGTAAACAAGTCAATGGTCGGGGACTTGGAAGAACAAGAGTGGGAATTTGGTACCAAGGTGCTGGGAGGAAACGGACCTGCACGGAGAGCGAACGCCCCAAGAAACTGGAGGACCTGCTCAGCCAACGGACAAGACGGCCGTTCTGCGGCCCGTGGGCTCCTCGTTCTCGTCCTTGTCTCAGGGACAGAGATGGACATTCTGCTGGGCTACCAGGTGCCATCTGACCAAGCCCCTCTGGGTGCCCGGTGTTCCCACGCAGTCAGAGCCCAACAAGGAGCCCGCCAGCGCCGGGCTGCAGGCGGCTCCCCTGGCCAGCTTCACCGCAAAGGGCCAGAGCCGGGCAGCAGGCGGCTCCCCTGGCCAGCTTCACCGCAAAGGGCCAGAGCCGGGCAGCAGGCGGCTCCCCTGGCCAGCTTCACCGCGAAGGGCCAGCGCTCCGTTCCCAGTGGAGCTGGGGTGGACTTGCTCTCCAGAATTCCTGCCAACTCCACCATCTGTGAATGTACTGCATGCTTCCTATCGCTGTCGTCATGTTTATCACAACACTGCTGCTGAGCGGGCGCTCATTGGACAGGAATGAGCTGTGCAGTGGGCTTCCACTCGGGTCATTTACTGGTAGCACCACGGACACCATGTCCTGGAGCAGCTGGACTACGGCTGTGGGGAGCCCGTCAGACTCTGATGGTCCCAGCCGAGTGGCAGCGCTGAGTAGGGAGGCACCGTCCTCCGGGGTACAAGTTCCGCTCTAAATCGCCAAGCGATGGCAGCTGGCCACATGTCCCTCATTGATTTTATGTCTGTGGAGCGACGGTGATGGTTGTAAGAAGGGCCTGGTGGAAGCCCCTGGAACTTTCCCCACCTGTGTGACAGGGATGGTTGGCGGTGCTGTTTCTGTAGCTAAACTCATGGGTCCCAGAACTGGGCGTGTGTTGGAGGGAGGGCGGTAGGAGTGGCTTCTCACGATTACGCCGTGTTGAGTAGCAAAGCATGTCTCGTGTCTGCAGTTTGGGACAAGGCGAGCTCAGAGGTATGTGTGAGGGAGGAACGCTCCTATTATTGCAACCCAGAACGTCCACCTCGTGCTGCTGAACCAGCAGTCAGAAGGAGGGGACTGTACAAGGGCTGACCCCCGCCATCCGGGGGAAACGGCATGCCATGGCGCCTGGGACGGAGGAGTGCCACCCATCCTCTGGGTGTCCTGGGGTAAAAGTGGATGGGAGGCTGCAGCGCCCACTGTAGGAGGCGCTGGGGATGGCAGGGAGTGAAGGTGTCACAGCTCTGACAAGCGCCTGTCTTCCCGTGTGAGGAGCAAGGGGACTGGTGACCCGCCGCTGCCTCCACAGCCACCGCCGCGAGCACCGACGCCATGTCTGCAGCGACATCTCCCCTTCCATTCCCGACACTGGCTACTCGTGCCTGCTCTCTCCTTTTGTTCATGATCGAGGGCATTAGGGTGACAGTTTTTATTGTGGCATCTCCTTTGTCCCAGGGACATTTAGAATTCTATTTCTTAATTTGCAACATAGGAAGAGTTTTTGTTTGGCTTTTCTCATGACATATAGTCTAACTGAACTGGTGTCAGGATTTACATTCTGTGTGATGTCAGTTCTTTATAATGTACTATGGCTCGGCATAAAGTCTTTGTTTATAAATTTTCCACATATACTTTAAAAAAATATGTATCCCATAATTTTTTCAAGAAGAATTATGTACCTGTCCACTAGGTCAGCTTTGTTAATTATAATATTCAGGTCTTCTATATCTTTTATTATTATTTTGTCTCCTTTTTATTCCACCAGTTAAATGTAAAAATATTACCCTATAAATTATAGCATACATCCTTATCAAGATCAAATAATTGTTGGTCCTTCACCATTTTATAACCTTGTCCTTTAAGAATGCAGTCAACATAAAGATATTTTCAATTGAGTAATAGCTGAAAAATACTACCACTACTGGAAATTCATTTCAAAATATACCAAAAAATATTCTTCAGGCAGAAGAAAATAATCTGCAATAAAAAGTGAAAGAAGGAATCAAATCACAAATATGGGGATATAGCTAAATCAATAGTGGCTATTAGAAAAATAAAAGTAAAGACTTGTCAGATTTAAAATACACCTAAACAACAGATGTGTAAGAAAGAGGCCAAGGGAGTAAAACTATTCTATGACTTTCACACTGTTTGTAAAAATGATGGAAGCCTCCACATTTTGGGGGCACCTGTGGGTACTGTAGTGATCTATAGGTGCTATTTCTGTGTCTAGAATTCTAAATTAGCAGTTATTTTCCTTCTGCACATTTAAAATATCCAACTGTCTCCAGAATTCCATGGTTCCTTTGGATACCATATCATTATAATTGTTTGTGAATGGAATCAGTACTTGTCTTCTGGCTGCTTGGGGATTTTCATTTCCCTTGTTTCACTGTAGTGGTGCTACTCCGGAACTCTTCACTGCACGTGGTCCATCAGCTTCAAAGGACTATCAGCCATTACCTGTTCAGTGTTGCTTCTGCTCCATTCTCTCCCTTCTCTCCCTCTGTAGCTTTAAAAGCTCACCACATTCTTTACTCTCTTGTGCTTCCTTATGCGTTTTCTACATGTGCTTCTTATTGGTGCTCTGTCTTTAAGTTCACCATTTTCTCTTAAACTATGTCTAATATGTTGTTAAACTCATTCAACTGAATCTTTAATCTTAGTTATTATATTGTTCAGTTCCAAATTCTTTTTTTTAAATATATATTTTTATTGAATTTCCACAGAGAGGAAGGGAGAGGGACAGAGAGCTAGAAACATCGATGAGAGAGAAACATCGACCAGCTGCCTCCTGCACACCTCCTACTGGGGATGTGCCCGCAACCAAGGTGCATGCCCTTGACCGGAATCGAACCTGGGACCCTTCAGTCCGCAGCCCGACGCTCTATTCACTGAGCCAAACCGGTTTTGGCTCAGTTCCAAATTCTTATTTGGTTCTTTTCCATTTGACTGGCCTGTTAGGTTTCTAAGACTCTGCTGAGATTTGCATTTTTATCCTGTACCTCCTTGAGCACAGCACTGTTATCCTGCATGGATTCTGATTATTCCACTCTTTGGAGACCCTATAACGCTGTCCCTATTGTTCTTGGTTTCTGCCCTTTGTGTTCAGCTTGTCTCATAGGCCTGGGCACCTCCTCAGCTTTGATAATATGCTTTATCTTTGAAATTTTGGGTAATCATAATTTAGGGCCAAAGCTGTGGTCATTCTGAGGAGAAGCTTGAGTCCACTGAATGGAGTGCGGGGGTTTCTGTGCCCATTCAGACTTCAGGCGTAGACTCAATCAGGAGTTCATCTGCCTTAACTCCCCTCCAGTCAGTCAAGGGAACCCTATTTTACTGCCTGCTTCAGCTGGATGGAACAATGGTGCAAGTTGTCCAGCTCACCCTGCTCCTCGGTCTAGGGGACAATTTAAATTCATGATTAGGAGACAAAGTAATGTCAGTGAAAATGAAACATGTATGTGTCCATCCAGCAGGGGTGCTTCAGATGAACAGAAAAAGTGCCCATCAGTTACCTGACACCTGCATTTTCCAAGCGGCAGAGCATGGAGGTGACAACAGCAATAAAGTGCAAGACGGGAACATTACATTTGTGTGAATCACACTGGGCCTTCCAAGGACAGACACTAGCTATACCTCTGAAATGAAACAGCCTGTGGGCAGGGCCCCAGGAGAAATCAGCCCTATTATTGCATGACCTGCTCATGGGCACAGCGTTCCGAGACGTGGAGGAGGCTCAGCCCCCAACAATGTCACGTGATGGGGAAGAACTGAAAAGGTGCACAGTGTGAAGGTGGGCGGCACAGCATTTTAATCTGTGTCTATAGAAAACAGCGGGGAGCTCTCTGACGGGGGATAGAAATCCATCGCACAGAGAACAGTGGACTTGACTGCACTTGCTCTGAAAATAGCACGTTTATTGAGAGAGGGGCTTCCTGCCCAGAGTTCTCGGTGATGTTCTGAACTATATCCACTTCCTTCTCTTGCAGTAATTGTTACCAAGAAAAGTCAAAGTCCCGACAATCCCCCATTGTTCCTCATCAAAAGTCTCCTTTTGGGCGGCACTTCCCAGTCCCCTCGAATGTTCGCGTCAGGGAAGTGTCCCAGGAGCCGGCGTTCCCGTGCGGCCGGGCCTACCGCTGCCGGCACTCGTGTCGGGTGCACGTGGCCTGCCGCTCCACCCGCCACGTGCCCTCCTCGTAGGTGCAGTGGCAGACGGTGCACTCGTCCGTCTTCACCTCTCGCCCGGCGGGGATGACGGCGGTTTCTGCAAAGCAGTTGGGACCTGAAACACACAGACACGTCAGTAGCGCGCGATACGGAAACACGCGGCGGTTCAGTCAGGCGCCGGCTTCCCGTCCCCATCTCTGTCACTCTCTCACGAAGGACAGAGAAGCCCTAAGTGAAGGGGCAGCACCCCACGCTCTTCCTGAAGTGTAACCCATGTTATTTAAAACTGCCCACGTGACGGACAGCTGTTCTTTTCACTAACAGATTATCCCATCTGGGGGCCTGACCTACCCAGAGGCCAAGTCTGCAATCATTCGAGCTAATTAATTCTACATCATCTTAGAAAAAACATAATTAACCGTGACTTCCGAGAACCAGTCTTATTCTTCAGGCACTTTTCCGAGAGAGAGTCTAGCACAGCGAGCTGCTTGAAACAGCCCGTGTCCCGCGCGGCTGCCACAGCACGCGGGCGGCTCTGCGGACGTCAGAGGCGAACCAGCCGCCTGGAGGGCTCTTCACACGTGTCTCCGGCCCAGCCCCCCAGCTCCGCAATCACAGCTTGAAACTGGCTTTGGAAACCAATTCCCGGGCGATGCTGAGGCTGCTCTGGGGCCCCAGCTGAGACCCGCCGTCTGCGCACGCTCCCGGCTGCACCCGCCACAGGTGCCCGTGGGGACCTGGGGGATCCTCAACCAACATCCACCGTGAGCCCCTCCACCCCCACAGGGGCCACGTCCACCTTCAGGTGAGGCTGCGGACAGGGAGACGCGACCGTCAGCAAGGGGCCGAGGCGTTGAAACAGTTCGATGCTGTTCCCACACACCTGGTTCAGCCGCCAGCCTCCCTCTGGGACGGAAATGCCTGTCGTTACTGCGGCTGACAGGAGGCCGCCTGACCCCGACCCTGGGCAGGGTGCTCCGGTTCTCACCTCCTGCCTCTGCCTGGAGCGTCTGCGTCTCCGAGTGCTCGCCACCCGAATGCTGCATCACGACGCCTGCAGGCGTCCAGGCGAAAGCAAGGGAAGGAAACCTGTCTGCTAACGGCGACAGAACACAGCCCACGCGACGAAGTACAGGCTTCCAGCCGCACTTGCACAACTCGGCGAGGGGAGCAGGGGAGCGAGCAGCGCATGGGGGAGGGGCAGGAGAATGATGGAGGCACCATTGGAATCTCTACCTATTTCAACACAACAACACCGCCGGCCGGGCTCAGTGGTTGAGCGCTGACCTATGAACCAGGAGGTCAGGGTTCAATTCCAGTCAAGGGCACATGCCGGGGTTGCAGGCTTGATCCCCAGTGTGGGGTGTGCAGGAGGGAGCTGATCAGTGATTCTCTCTCATCATTGATGTTTCTTTCTCTCCCTCCCTCTCCCTTCTTCTCTGAAATCAATTAAATTATATTTTTAAAAAGGAAAGAAAACAACAAAGGTTTAAATACAGCAACTGATGCCAAAACAGTGACCGCTCACCCGGGAAAAAGTGAGGCCTAGACAGTTGGTGGTTCCGGCCCCCCCAGCAACAGATCAACCAGGACAGTCACAGAACAGATCGTCCTTCCTGACTCTGGGCCTTGACCTTGGAAAGGGTCCCCGGAGGACGGGGAAGGTCAGTGGCCCAGCAGGAGGCTGGTGAGCGAGCCCGGAAAGGCCCTGTTGTCCGGCATATCCTCTCGTTTGGTTGTCGGGACCCTGTGGAGGATGCTGGTGGCCACGCCTTCGCTCCAGTTCCTTGGGCGTCACCGCCGTCTGCAGAGGCGGCTCTGGATGGAGAGCTCTGCCCCTCGGGTCCTGAGGAACGGAGGCGGTTAAACGCGTCTGAACCGCCAGGCCCGTCCCGGGAACCACGTCTGAACCGCCAGGCCCGTCCCGGGAACCGCGTCTGAACCGCCAGGCCCGTCCCGGGAACCGGGCGGAGCCGGGACCGCTGGTGCACGGAGCACAGAGGAAGCACCTGCTGGGAGTGCGGACTCGGGTTCGAAGCGGGCTTGGCAGGTTTGGCAGACCCTGAGACAGACGGGGGGGGGGGGGCGCTCCACCCGGCAATGAAGAGACTGGCTTTCCAGCTAATTAGGCCCCGTTTCTTCGCAGCACTGAGTAAAGCTGTTGACAGGTGATGCTGAAGGCAGGGTCGGGCTGTCAGAAAGCGGGAGGAGGAAGAGGGTCTTAAAATAGGATAAAGTGTCAGGGCTCGTGGAACAACAGCACCAGCTTCTTCCCGCTCCAGGCCCTCCAGGCCGGGCTGCCCAGTGATCGCGGAGGTTTTCCCAGACGCCTTTTCTCGCAGCCCAGCGCGCCCGGTGCCCTAACAGCAGGTGCTGCGCCCGGTGCCCTCACAGCAGGTGCTGCACTCCCAGGGCTCTAACAGCAGGTGCTGCGCCCCGGGGTGGGGGGGGGGGACTTAAACAGCCTTTGCAGCCTCGTTACTCTCCCACCTTACAGATGAGGAGACGGAGGCCCCCCCTGGTCACCACACTGAGGCCGACAGAGAAAACAAAACCGTCTTCCAACGAAAGGCAGTGGGTTTTCCATGGGACCCAACCAGCTGCTCCCCATGAGGAAGCGCCCTGACCTTCCAAACTCCTCGCACAACAGCCCGTATGCACCGCCCTCACACTGTGCTCTCGCCGGCTGGTCTGCGACCAAGGAAATGAACCTGCGATTGAGATTTTGAAATTTATACAAAATTCATTTGGCAAAAGAGACCCAAACCTGGCGTCAGCTTTCGCACAAGCGACGCGCATCTCTTACTAATTAACCCTCATCCTTCCCTGAGCTCTGACAAGCCACCAGTGTTACCTCGAGATCAGACCGCAGCCATCGTCCAGGGAAAAGGGATTCATTCCTTCTCACCTTCCATGTGATTTTGCTGGAGCACAATCCGTGCTGCTGTGGGCAGTGGGCAGCGGGCAGCCTGGCTCCTGGCCGCAGCCCCGCCCTCCAGCTCCTGGTTGACTGGCTGACGGTGTGTCCCGGCCGGAGCCGAGCTCTGCAGGGTCCAGACTCCGGGCTGACCGGTCTGAGGCACCCCGTCAAGCAGGTGCTGCCAGAACCCTGGCTTCCCCGGCTACTAGAGTTCTCCACGCTCAGGGCGGGGGATGCGCCCGCAGCCTGTTCTCCAAAGTTCTAGAACAGCGGTTGCCAACCTTGCGCACCTCACAGACCACCAGTGGCCCATGGACCCGGGTTGGCGACCGCTGTTCTAGAACATGATGGCGACTCTAATAGTTTGCATTCAGTGTTCAAAGAAACACATATCCATCCACGAGCCATGTAAGAAAGGAACTTCCGAGACTGATGCTACCACCGACCAAAGAGCAATCGCCCTGTTCAGGCACCTGTCCTGGGGGCGGGCCACGTGCGGGAAGGAGACAGGGGCCTTGACAGGCAGCCGGGGCCGCCCCGTGTTCCGAGGGGTCCACACAGTGGGAGAGAAATAGCCCAGCATCCTTGCTTTAATAACAGTTTTTGCAAAAGATAGACACGTTTCCAGCAATCAATCCAAGAATGTCTCCGTGTCATTAAGTCCGATTACGCGAGGCGGCCTGGGGAACATTTACCTGCCCACGGAGCCGCACAGAGCTCTGGCTGCTTAAATTTCCCTCAATGAGCATCGCAGCAGCAATTCTTCATCTAGAGGCCACCCATCTCCATGGAATATGTTTAATCAAAACATTTGAAAAGAACTGGGTCATTTCTGTTAAGGTTCTCAGCTCACTTCAATAGCTGCCACATGTCATCCTCTGAGAAGCCAGTTTCTCATGTCACACAAAGCAAGTGACTTGGACTTCACAGGCTAACAATTCCAGCAATTATTGGCTATATTCTTTAGCAGTAAGTTGTGCACACATTCTCATGTATTTCAAATGTTGTTCAAGGGCAGAACACAGGTAGTATGAACCTGTGACCTAAATTCTCTCTGAGAAGAATAAACTACATATGTAAAGAGTGGTGTGGTTTCTTGCTCAGAGTGCATATATACATATATCTTTTGCAAATCAAAATTCTGGAAGATTTTGCCAGGCCCAAAAATATTTGTATAAATTCTGGGCTCACGTAATCACAGTTTTTAAACAGGGTTTGAATAAAAGCTGCAGACAAAAGCATGACTTGAAGAGTAAAAATGTTAATGAAAACCATCCACCCACACATTTCTCTCTTAATGTATCTTCTTCAATCCTCTGTTACCAGTTTGGTTTCGTAGACGTGAACACAATTCTCTCATTACCTGGATGAAATACCCCACCCAGGTCAAGGGTGATGGCGTGGTGCCACATGGGATTAGTCTGGGAACAGCATCCCAGGCTTTGGTTGAACTCAGAATGAAAACAGAAGACCTAACAAAGTCCCTTTCTCTGGCTTCTGGTCACTATCATCTACACCAGCGGTTCTCAACCTGTGGGTCGCGACCCCTTTGGGGGTCAAACGACCCTTTCACAGGGGTCGCCTAAGACCATCGGAAAACACATATATAATTACATATTGTTTTTGTGATTAATCACTATGCTTTAATTGTGTTCAATTTGTAACAATGAAATTGGGGGTCACCATGAGGAACTGTATTAAATACATGAGGAACTGTATTAAAGGGTCGCGGCATTAGGAAGGTTGAGAACCACTTGTCTACACGCTCCCATTCAATGTTTTTATTGATATTAGAGAGAGGGAAGGAGAGAGGGGGGGAGGGAAGGGAGGGAAGAAAGAGAGAGAGAGAGAGAGAGAGAGAGAGAGAGAGAAAGAGAGAGAGACATCCATTGGTTGCCTCCTGCAGGGGCCCTGACCGGAGTGGAACCCACAACTTTTTGGTGCATGGGACGGCGCTCCAACCATTGAGCCACCCGACCAGGGCCGAGTTCCCCTTTCATCCCCAGGGATGGGTAACCAGAAGCTGTATTTTCCTCTGAAGCAATGCAAGACCTTTGATTTCTTACATAAGGAATTTG
Organism: Myotis lucifugus; assembly: GCF_000147115.1. NCBI lineage: Eukaryota > Metazoa > Chordata > Mammalia > Chiroptera > Vespertilionidae > Myotis > Myotis lucifugus. The sequence continues at coordinate 218,139 of NW_005871808.1, read as the reverse complement.
GTCATCACGCCATTGTAAAGCTTCAACTTGGTGTTTCTTTGGGTTTAACACCGAATGGTCATTATAACAAATTAAGGGTGGAAAGGGAGTAAAAATATTCAGACAGTTTCCTCTGTCCTTCGGGTGACAATGAAGCACTCAGTCGCCGGCTTATTACACGTTCTGACCGGCTGTCCCTGGTGCGGGAACGCTGCTGACCTCCAGGCTCAGCGACAGCGACAGCGACTCTTCCCGCCCCTGGTCCCCACGAGGGACCGTCACACAGTCCCCGGGGGCCCGAGCCAGGCCGCGTCACTGGGCCTCACGGCCCAACATTACCCTGGCTTACACCTCTCTCTTCATTCTAGAACCTCAGGGACTTCACTTTGTTTTTCTTTCAAACTAGGCTGCATATTTCAAAATCAACGCAAACTCTATGTCCATATATATATACACGTGTCTCCCGTCTTTTGCATTTGCAATAGGAGTTTCATGGACCTCAGCTCCATCTGCCCTGCGACCAGAACCCAGCGTATTTTCTGTTGATGCCTCAGCACACAGCACAGACACTGACACTCAGTAGGGCTAGCAAATCAGCTTGCTCCCGGCCTGCTGCTGGGCACACAGACATCACTGGGTCCCCTTCTCAGCCCTGGATCTGCTTCCGGCCTGGGGTTCTTCGTGTGTGAGGGACACTTCCTGCCCAGGTTCACTCTCCATGTAATTGGGGGATTGTCCTCCCGCAGAGTCCCTCCTGGAAACGAATTAGCCGCCGGGAAGAAGATAGAGGACGCTGGGACCTCCCAATAAGCTGCACCCAGTCAACCTTGACGTCCCGCCCCAGGCCCACAGAACCTGCGGAGATCATCAGCAAATCGGAATGTCAGCCCACGGAGCAGCCCTGCTCATGGAATAA
>NW_005871808.1:210956-212505 GCF_000147115.1 Myotis lucifugus | reverse complement strand
GGGGACCTCACCTCTGCACGCACCCACCACCAGAGAGACCCGGGAACCTAGAGGTCAGCCTGACACCCCCTGTTCGTATTTTCGGGGGAAACAAAGACACTGCCACTCAAGCATCCACTTTATCAAGAGAAAACCCTCGCGAGAGGAGCCACGCAAGCCAACCGCGTGAACAGATGAAGTCGCATTTGCTTAGTGATCATTTATTTATGTTCCAGGCTTTCTTGGCCCCAAATGTTTGCTGCTCTGATGTAAGCGACTCTGGCAGCTGCGAGGGAGCGGCGATTCCCCTCCGTCGGAGGAAGAGCTGTTTAACGCTGCAGGTCAGGGCGTCGGCGGGAGGGCAAAGGCCCCCACGGTCACCAGCCCCGACCGCCCTCGTCCCCTCAGCCAAGTCCGCCTGAGCGTTTTGATGTCCCGTAACCTGTGAGCTGCCAGCGTGTAATTGTGCTTTACGGAAGCGTTCTGTGTGGGAGCGGCGTGGACAGCGGCCGTGAATTACTCACCAATCCCACTCAATCACTGCAGAGCGCTCCGTTCTCATAGAAACTGTCTTCACTTTTCAAGCAAAAATTGTACCAAGAATTCCAAACGGTTTACCCTTTCAAGGTGAGAAGACGACCAGAGAGGGCTGGAAGCCAAGGCTCCGTGGTTGGGCGTTGGCCTGGGAACCAGGAGGTCACGGTTCCATTCGGGTCGGGGCAGAGGCCCGGGTGCGGGCTCCATCCCCAGTGGGGGGCATGCAGGAGGCAGTCGATCAGTGATTCTCATCATGATGTTCCTCTCTCTCCCTCTCCCTTCCTCTCTGAAATCAATAAAAACATATTTAAAAAACAACAAGGAGCCCTGACCGGTTTGGCTCAGTGGATAGAGCGTCGGCCTGTGGACTGAAGGGTCCCAGGTTCGATTCCGGTCAAGGGCATGTACCTTGGTTGCGGGCACATCCCCAGTAGGGAGTGTGCAGGAGGCAGCTGATCGATGTTTCTCTCTCATCGATGTTTCTAACTCTCTATCCCTCTCCCTTCCTCTCTGTAAAAAATCAATAAAATATATATATATATATATAAAACAACAACAAGGACAACAACACCAGAGAACTCCTACCTCCTACTGGGTGGCTCCCGGCGGCCCGGGACCTGGAGGTCAGAGACGTGCACCTGCTGTGTGGACACCTGGCCCCTCCCGCATCCACACCTTTCACGCAGGGAAATACGGGGGAACTCTGGATGGCGGGGCGCACGGAGGCGCACCCCGCTGACTCGCACCCCGCGGTGGACGCACGCGCCACCTACCGTTTTTGCAGATGGGGCAGCACTGGTCAGGCTCGTATACGGGGTCCACGCACTCGGTCTGGGGACACGCGGACACGGAGCACAGCACCTCCCCGCTGGCCTCGCAGCGGCAGCGCTCACACGGGGACACCTGCAACACAAGCCACCGTCAGGGCGTCCGTCCTTCCCGCACGCGCCTGTCTCACCCCGACCCCCCCACCCCCCGCACACGCCTGTGTCTCCGCCCCGCCCCCCATCCCCCCGATGCACCTGCCCTCTCG
>NW_005871808.1:208585-209965 GCF_000147115.1 Myotis lucifugus | reverse complement strand
CGGCAGACCCGCCGACCAGGCCTGTGTCCTGTAAGGGAGCCCCGAGCGGCATGGCTGACACCCAGGCCTCGGTGCAGGTTGGAGACCTGAGACCCCCAGGGGAGCCCGGAGTGAAATCGCGGAGGACAACGGCTCCCCCCAAGGGCCTGACCCTGAAGACGGCGGCGGCTGCATCTGAGGGTCGGGTCCACATTCACCCCCACGCGAGGCGAGTCCCGGGACCCCAGCTGAGAAACCAGCTTCCAGAGGCACCAGCTCCAGCCCTTCGCCCGCCCAGCGCGGGCCTGGCAGCCGGCGTCATGTCACCGTTCGGTCACCAGAGGGCGAACGTGCCCTTTGCAGCCGGAGCCCGTCTCCTGCAGGTGCCAGCGCCTGGAGCAGGTGCAGCAGGGAAGTCCCAGGCCCCCTTCTGATCACCCCTGGGCTCTGATCACCTGGACCCGGGGTCCTCAAACTACGGCCCGCGGGCCACATGCAAATACAAATATTGTACTTGTTCCCGTTTTGTTTTTTTACTTCAAAATAAGATATGTGCAGTGTGCATAGGAATTTGTTCATAGTTTTTTTTAAACTATAGTCCGGCCCTCCCACGGTCTGAGGGACAGTGAACTGGCCCCCTGTTTAAAAAGTTTGAGGACCCCTGACCTGGACGGTGGCCTGGAGGCCGGGAGGCGCAGGGGCTGGGGCCGCTCTGCTCCCTCCGGAGCGAAAAGCCACCCGCAGGCTGGGAAAGGCCAGGAGTCCACCCGGCAGGTCGGGGCGGCCGCTGGACCCGGGTCTGCGCTGCCCTCTGGCCACTCAGGTACCATCTCAGGTCTGTCCCGGCCCCACTGCCCGCTCCCCCAGCCCCTCCCTCGCCCGGGAGCCTGGAGGGTGTATGCAGGTCACGCTTCCTTCCAACAGGCGCCTCAGACTGCATCTCCCAGCCCGGCTCAGGTTCCTGACCTCAAACTGTCTCATCAAACCAGCCCGCAGCAACTCCAAGCTCATCTCCAAACCGGAGCGGGTCCGCAGGGACAGGAGACACTGCGGCCTCCCTCCCCACCCCTTGGCCTGCCTCCCCACCCCGCGGCCTCCCTCCCCACCCCACGGCCTGCCTCCCCACCCTGCAAGCCTGCCTCCACACCCTGTGGCCTCCCTCCTCACCCCGAGGGCCTGCGTCCTGGGCTCTCCAGTGCTGTGTCATCCTCCCCCCTCACCCGGGCTAGCACGAGCCCAGACGCTGCGCCCCTCGGTCCCCTCTTCCACAGAGAGGGTGACTCCTCAAGCAGCCGCTCTCCATCCCGTGCATCAGCTGCGCTTCCTGGCCAACAGAGGCATGCTGCTCTTGCAAGACATTCATGTAGGCTCGCTCTGTCGTTTGATCCTTGTCAGCGAACG
>NW_005871808.1:204048-208485 GCF_000147115.1 Myotis lucifugus | reverse complement strand
AACTGTCCCCAGAAGCTGTCAGCTCCCAGGCCCAGGAAGGAGACGAGTCCCCCGGCACCCGCAGAGGCACAGGTAGCTGTCAGGTCCATGGCTCTCTCCGCGAGACCCCCTCCAATAACTCACGACGCCTCTGTGACTAGGCTCACTGAGGAGGGGTGAGGAGGGGTGAGCAGGGGTGAGGAGGGGTGAGGAGGGGTGAGGAGGGGAGAGGGGTGAGCAGGGGTGAGGCAAGCGTGCTGGCCAACAGCTGTGAAGGGCATGAGGAGGGCTCCCCAGGGCGGGGCTCCAGGCCTGGTCAGCTCCTGGGGACACAGGTGCTGAGGGAGCAGCCAGACCACAGGCAGCCAAGCGCTCAGCCTGCTGCCGCGGAATCCGTGGTTGGAGCCCAGCCCCCAGTGGCAGGGCATTTGCAGGTGGGGCCTGGGGAGAGCATCAGAGATAATCAGAGGCAGGTGAGGTCATGAGGGTGGGCCTCCGGCTGGGATTGCGCCCGAGTAAGAAGAGGGAGAGGCTGCAGATCCCTCTGCTTTCTCTCCGCCATGGGGGGACCAGACACAAGGGAAGGCGTCCTCTCAGAACCGCACCAGCGGCATCGTGATCCCCGCACCGTGATCCCCGCGGCGGCAAAGGTAAATGTCTGTGGTTCGGGCCTCTCCTGGCCGTTAGGGCAGCTCGCGCTGAGACGCCACCTGCACCCGTATTTTTGCCGTAGAATCAGATGTGTGCCCCCCGCCCCCACCCTGGCCTGAGGCACACAGAGCAGGACAGCGGGGAGGAGTTTGGGGAGCACCCAGGGGCCACAGGCAGCACTCAGCCGGGCTCAGCTCCACCTGGACACTGGCCCCGAGCAGGGAGGGGCGTCTCCTCCCCTCCCCCTCCACCTGGGAAGCCGGGCCATGGTGAGGTCCTGGTGGAGTTACTTTAATAGATGCTGTTCTCACTCACAGATCCCTAAGCTAATTCCCCAACAGAAGGGATGCGACGTCAACAGGGCACACTTATCTGGAGCAGACTTGGGGGACAGACTGGGGGGCGGGGGGAGACAAACTCCTCATGTTAAAAAGGTGGGAAAATCTAAACCCATTTGTTTAGATTTAGAATAAAGGGTCGTTAGAGATAGGCAATACTTGGGAAAAGGGCTTGATTTTCACCGAATAGGTAAATAATCAAAATCAAATGTCTTCCAAAGAGTAGGCTTTTAAATGAGGGGTGTGAGGGTGGCCTACGAGGCTGGGATCTCTCGGGGGGTCACAAAGTCAAGTTCTTTCAGGGACTCAACAAATAAGATGGGACAGTGAACTCGGTGCCGTAATAGAGAGCAGTGGGGACTGTGGCAAACCAGAAACAAACAAGACATCACATCTGAAATGTACACCTCTTCCTAAAACACACACACACACACACACACACAGACACACAGACACACACAGACACAGACACACACAGACACACACAGACACACACACAGACACAGACACACAGAGACACACACAGACACACACAGACACACACGCACAGACACACACACGCACACACACGCACAGACACACACAGACACACACACACACAGACACACACACACACAGAACAGCCACTCCTCCTCTCGGGCATCCTTCATCTGAGATGGCAGCAACAGCGTAGGCAGGGCGTGGGAAGACAGCCAAAGGTGTGAGTCCATCTCCTTTGCCCAAAGCTGGCCGGGCTCCGGGGTTGGGGCTGAGATGGCCCAGCGATAGAGCGGCTTCCTGGACGCCGTCTGGACGCCATCTGAGGTCGGAGCCGGTGTCTCCCTTCAGGGCGCCTCAGCTGCCAATTGCCCGGGGGATGCTGGACCAGGGCCCGAGCCGGCGGCGGGCATCGCTGGCTCACACCGTCACCCCGCACTGCTGGTTGGCGCGGAGCCCCTCCCCGAGCACCCTGAAATCACAATAGGACGCCCCCGCGGCATCTCCAGGTCCTGATGGCCCTCCCACCGCAGGGCTCCCTCCCAGGAAAGGGCCTGGCCAGCTCTGCCTGCACAGGACACACCGGCGCCTGGTCTCCGAGAGATGACCGCTGAGTGTGTGGCCCCCAAGGAGCAAGATGAGCTGCTTCCTTGGCTTCCTGGGGGCATGGGGAGCGCGGGGGGGGGGGGGGGGGGCTCTGCCGGGAGGTGACCTGTGCTGAGAGGTTCGCATCAGAGCACAGTCCATCCCTGGGGCTCAGCAGCCTCCGCTCCTCGCAGGCCCGGGGGAGGGCACTGCTTATCAGAATCACTTCCCTTCCAACCTTCCCGCCTGACACGTCTGCGCGCGTGACGGCCTGGCTGACCCCCCAGCCGGGCCAGCGAAGGTGCTCAGGGCAGCCTGTCCACTGACCTGGTTCCCATGTCCCCAGGACGCACTGCCCACAAGGCAGGATTGTGACCAGGAGCAGAGCGATGGCTCCTGACACCTTCACGGAAATGAATGATGTGAGTTGTGACTTGCTTGACACTAATTGTGCGTGTGTTCCGGTCCAAGCCTCCTCTGACAAAAACACTGAGCTACCTTGACCAAAAGAAGGTGAGATTTGAAAGTAAAACACCTAAGCGAGGAGCTGTCAAGCCGGCAAAGGAGTGCAAACGAGCCGAGCAGGGCAGCCTAGGCGGGAGAAGGATGCCTGCAGGCCTTTCTGGTGGCCTGCACCGCGCTGTTCACTGCGGAGCTGCCCAGGGAGCGAGGGCGGGAGAAGCAGCCAGGAGCCCTCCTTGCCGGTAGCTCTGCATTTTCTCACAGGAGGCGTGGGAGCCATCGCTCATGGCCGACGGGAGCTTGGGGGCATCTGTGACCAGCGGCCCGGACAACAGGAGGGGCCTTTGAGGATGTTCACCGGTTTCATGATTTTTGCCTAAAGCTGAGCTAGCCCCAGTAATAACTTTTTTCCCCCCAAACATTTAAAAGTTGTATTTAATGGGATTGCCTGTGTGTTTAAAGATAAATTTCTCGCCCTAACTGGTTTGGCTCAGTGGATAGAGCGTCGGCCTGCGGACTGAAGGGTCCCGGGTTCGATTCTGGTCAAGGGCATGTACCTTGGTTGCGGGCACATCCCCAGTGGGGAGTGTGCAGAAGGCAGCTGAATCGATGTTTCTCTCTCATCGATGTTTCTAACTCTGTATCCCTCTCCCTTCCTCTCTGTAAAAAATCAATAAAATATATTTTTAAAAAAGAAAACGAAAATATCATTGTTCAGACTCGTTCCTGAAAGAGTTTTGCTGGGTATTTAAATCGGATTGACAGGTATTTTCTCTTTGTTCTTTAAGGATGTTCTCCCACTGCTTGGGATTTTCTCCTGTTGACAAGATGTCAGCTGACCACCTACTTACTGTGATTGTGCAGGTAAAGTCTTTTCTCTCTTTTTGTTCTTAGAATCTTTCCTGCCTTTGGTGCTCTGCAGCCTCACTGTGATACGGGAGGTGTGGGTGTATGTTTATGTATCTTCCTTTGGATTCACTGGGATTCCTGATTTAGAAAACTGTGGTCTTTCACCCGCGCTGGTGTGGCTCAGTGGATAGAGCGTCAGCCCGCGGACTGAAGGGTCCCCGGTTCGATTCCAGTCGAGGGCATGCACCTCGGTTGCAGGTTCAATCCCTGGCCCTGGTCACAGCACGTGCAGGAGGCAACCAATCAGTATGTTTCTTGCTCATCAGTGTTTCTCTATCTCTCCTCCTCCCTTCCACTCTCTCTAAAAATCAATTTTTAAAAATATCCTGGGGTGAGGATTAACAAAACCAAAAAACGAAAGAAAGAAAATAGTGGTGTTTCAACGAGAAAGTCTGGGACGGCCTCTCTCACTTCTCCCGTGCTCTCGCCGTCCTCCCGTGTCCAGAACTCTAAGCTGATGTGCCTTCGGTCCTGTCTCTGTCCTCCAGGTATCGAAGCACCTCCCATGCTCCATCTCTGTCTGTGTTCATTCTGGGTCACTTCAACCCCTGCTGGGCCACTACATTATCTACAATCTTTTCCTAACTCACCACCCCAGCCTCCAGTGAACATTAATCCAATTGTTATGTCGTTCATTTATACGAGCTCTGCTTCTTTTCCGAAGTTGACTCGGGTTTCGGGTTCGCTCGTGTTGTTCACCGTGTATCGTACCCGGCGTGGATTTCTCTGTGTGTGTTAAACGCTCACTTTACTCTACGCCCGCAGCTGGGTCTCCTCTGACTGCTCATCTCCGCGGCCTCTGGCCATGGACCCTTTCTTCTTGTATTTCATCTTGACATCACTTCGCCGGGACACTGAGTGTGGGGCTCTTCCCGGCCTGGGTGGGGAGTGCATCACTGCTGAGGGCGTCTGCCTGTCAGACACCAGCCTGGGACCCTTTAAGCAAAAGGATCCCACTTGGTTTTTTGGGAACCACTCGGGAGGCAGGAACTGGGCTCTGCACGAGGCTCAGCTCACCCAGGGCCTGCGTCGGCCC
>NW_005871808.1:195783-203444 GCF_000147115.1 Myotis lucifugus | reverse complement strand
AAGATTGTACAGGATTTCCGGGATTTCGCGAGTTCTGCACACGGCGGCTTTGCCGGCTCTCCGTCCTCCGTGTTCCCAGGCCAGGGCTGGTCACATCCTGTCTGTAGCAGCAGCATTTCAGCCGTGAGAGCAACTGTGCGGAGGGGGCTGCCAGCCAGCGCTCCCTCCCGGCCTGTCCAGGGCTGGGCCGACAGGAGCCACAGGACGGGCAGACGCCTGACATCATCCTCCCTGCAGCTCCGCGAGGCACGCAGTGTCCTGGCTGCACCCCAGTGCCCGACAGAAATAGAATGCCAAGCGCGTCCGCTGGCAGCTGGTCAGCTTGGAGCAGAGGAGCAGCGAGAAGGGTTCCAGCGGCCTGGTCAGCCCCGGGCCTTCCTCCAGCCACAGCCACTGTTGGAGACAGACTCCTGCCCTCTCCCCAGACGCCGCCAGGATGCCTCTGTCACTAACAAGGACCCACAGCAACCACGGAGCCTGCACGCGTGGCTTCACCGGTCCCCGCAGAGCCCCTCGTGGTGCCCCCTGCACACCTCCCACACCTGGGTCACTGCCCGGTTACCGGGGACCCCATGGTTTGTCACTGCACCTCCAGTCTCCCGACCAGTGCCTGGCAAATAAATATTCAAAACTATTTTGAATAAATAAGTGCAAGAATGATATTTTTAATTGGAATTTATGAGATTTGGAGATATTCCCTGAGAGGTAGATATCACAGGAAGACACAGCCCCCTGCAGCCACTCCCTGGTGATGGCGCCTCCGCGGGCAGGCTGTCCAGAGCCCAGACGGCGCTGCGGGCAGTCGCCTCCTGTAAGATGCATGGGGCCCCGACGGCAGGCGTGTCTTCCCTGCTTGGTCAGAGCTGTGGAGATCTGATGGCTTCCGTCTCTCAGCTCCTTATCTTGTGAGAAGTGAGCGGACACTCTCCAGTTTTAACCATAGAAACACAGAGGCTCTGACAACTACCCCGGGCCCAGGGCTGCCCCGGAGCCAGGCTCCTGCCCCACCCTGTCTTCCCGTGGCTTGTGCCCTGTTCTTGAAGCTCTAGATTCTAGAAGCTGACGCTCCACCCAGACTGCAGGCCGGGCCTGACCGCTGGGCCCCGGTGCCCTCGCCTCCCCTGAGCCAGCTGGCTGCAGGACTCTGAATAAGGCCTCGGCTTCCTAACGTGAAATGTCTCTGCTTGTGCAGAGAGAGGCGTGACAAAGCCAGGTGGCTGAAGGACCACAGGTAAGCCACGCCCAGTGGAGACATGGTCAGCAAACGCCCGTCAAAAGGGGCGGCGTGGTGCAGCTCGGGCAGATGGCTGCCAGCTGGGCACCGTCCCATCTGCACCGCTGGGCAGTCTGGGTGTGTACGTAAGCCCCTCGTTTGTGAAATATCTGCACTCGTCAAAGAAACGTCTTATGTGCCAGGAGCCAAGAGAGCACGGTCTAGAGCTGGAGGTGCCCCTCGGGCCACCAGTCTGCCCCTCCCCCCCGTGGGCCTGCTCCTTGCCAAGGTCTCGGCCGCCTCTGGTGACCTAGTGTTCCGTCCACTGCCCACTGAGCCCTTCCCCTTGCCCGCAGGCCGCTCCTGAAACCCAGTGCTTCTGTCCTCATTCCAAGTCAAGATTCCCTTCTTGGAGGGGCACAGGTATTTATTGCGTCCTGGGTGGCTGGAGTCAAATATGACACAACCCACATAAATAAACACTTTACCAAACCGATCCAGCGCTTACTAGACACACTGCAGTCAAGTGCCCCACGCCTGCCTGTGCCCTCTCTTCCCCAGGGACCAGAAATTCCCTTGGCCACACCCCACAGGCCACTTGGTCCCGTGTGGTCATGTGGTCATGGAGCTGAGGAGGTGGAGTTCCACCACTGGCCAGCTGGTTGGCATTGATCCAATTACTTAATGGATATGAGCCTTAGTTTTCTCTCCTTTAAAATAAAGAAAATACCAACTCATCAGTCTGTTGTGTAAGTCACCCCCACAATGTGTCACGCATCCAGGTGCTGAGTAAATGCTGGCTCCTTCCTCCATCACGATAGATCGAACTTCCGAGATGTTTATCCCACCGTATTGGCCAATCGGATGTCTCCTGGTGCAGACCACGTGCAGGCATTCGAGTTGTTTCCCCACCGAGTGAGGGACACAGCCGTATGGACGCCCCAGTTTTTGTTTCCTGGTTCTTGTTGAAGTGGCTTCAGACAGGAGGCAGAAGCTGAGAGTCCGGAGTTTACAAAATCTTACTCAGAACCCAAGCAAACGCAGAGGCGGCAAAGGCACAAACATCAGACCGACTTAGCGAAAAGCACATGCCCTTTCCGCGGCGTGATTCATTCGATGTGGCAAAGGTCAATAATAACTATTGTTTTATGTTAATAATATCAGCCAGTGGAATATCAACTCCATTTGGAAACATGAAGAATCGCATCTCCCTCTTTGTAGGCACGTTGTCACAATTGCAATAGCTATCTACTGAGATGGAGCTTTTGATTCCAAATTTCACGTAAGATATCTTTTCATTAACAAACTTCGAGATGCGATGTGGCGGCAGGGTTAGTGCCCGTCAGACGCTGACGCCAGAGCAGAGGGTGTGTTTGACTCAGTGGTCCCCAGGCATATCACCTGCTGCCACTCTCGCCGTTATCTCCCCGTCGCCAGTCCTCAAGCTGTGAAAGACAGCCCTGGAGCAGCACTTATTAATAATTCATTGGCTCTTTTTCTCCAAAGACGTGTACACTCGCCGATCAGAGCTCTCGATCAGCTAGGATACTCAGTGTGGACACACTGAACGGGTCCCATCCCACCCACAGCAAAGCGACGGGGAGCCGTGTCCTGCGCAGCCTTATCCCGGGAGCTGCCTAAGTCCACCAGCTCCCATAGGACACTGAGCCCAGCGTGCAGACCGTTTCTATGGTCACCTCCCCCAGGGCCGGATGCCCACGGGGGGAACAATCCTTTTGTTGTTCAAAATGGAATTCTGTCTTATCAATGAATTTCCAGTTTGATTTGCTGCCGGCCTGCTTGGTAGTCATCGGGGTGAATTAAAAACTGCTCGGTAGCCTGTCAGATTGCCCGTGAGTTACAAGGACACAAACACAGTGACCTGGGTCACGCACCCCTGACGTGCTGCTCGGGACGGCTCGGGCAGGATCGGAGGGCTCCTGGGGCTGCCGAGGTACGGTTCCAGGCCGGCGGTTTACTCCCCTCCCTCCGTGCCTCCTTTAAAACACTTCCAGCCGGGCTCACCATCACCCTCCCCGAGCGATTCACCCTCCCCGAGTGAGCGCGCTCCTCTTATCCACGCGGCTCACGCCCATGAGGTCAACGAGGGCCAGGGACTCTGCCCACCCTCCCAGATCCAGATGCTGCAGTTCTACCACCTCCACCTCCGAGCGGGACTGGATGTAGGCACCTTTAAGGCAGCGGTTCTCAACCTGTGGGTCGAGACCCCTTTGTGGGTCGAACGACCCTTTCACAGGGGTCGCCTAAGACCATCGGAAAACACATATATAATTACATATTGTTTTTGTGATTAATCACTATGCTTTATGTTCAATTTGTAACAATGAAAATACATCCTGCATGTCAGATATTTACATGACGATTCATAACAGTAGCAACATTACAGTTAGGAAGTAGCAACGAGAATAATTTTATGGCTGGGGGTCACCACAACATGAGGAACTGTATTAAAGGGTCGTGGCGTTAGGAAGGTTGAGAACCACTGCCTTTAGGTAAGGAAGTTAAAACGAGGTCATAGGAATTGGCCCCCACCCAGCATGGCCAGTGTCCTTATAAGCAAAGGAGACGAGGAGACGGCCGGAGCAGAGGGATGCCCCGCTGAGGACACAGGGAGGAAATGCCACCTGCTCGCCAAGGGGAGGCCTCGGGAGGAGCCCGCCCGCCCACAGCTGAGCTCGGCCTCCCAGCCTGCAGGGCTTGCACCAGGCCTTGCCCGAGCTCCAGCCACTGGCCGCGGTACTTGGTCAGGGCAAACCTCGCCCAGGAACTCGCTCAGGAGGCAGACGGCACGTGGACATACCACTCGCTCCCAAACAACGTGACCCAACAGGCAGGCCTCCCTGTCAGAGCTGGGCGCCTGCGGGTGCGGGTGAGCACGGGACCTGGTCTGATGGGAGAGGCAGCAGGGAAATCCTCCTCGCGGCTGGGTTCTGAGTTGGACAAACAAGAGAAGCCGCGCACGTCCTGGACGAATGAGGAGACCCCCTCAGTGCCGTCAGCACCTAGTGGGGTTTGGTTGGTATAGGAGTGAGGTCAGCCAGGCTGTGAGGGAGGGGGTCCCCATGGGGTGAGGGACATGGAGAGGTGGGGAAGGCGGGTCTGAAGTACAGGGAACCCTGGGCAGAGGGCAGCCAGCGGACATGCGCCCCAGAAGGAGAAGCACCGAAGGCAGGGGCCATGGCACTTCCCAGGCACAGGTTCTAGGGCTCCTCCCCGAAGACCACAGCCCAGCCCCCCCCCACAGTCTCCTCCGGGGGAAGCAGAGAACAGGCGGCCCCCTGCGCCTGAGTGCCTCCCAGGGCAGCCTCCCTTTCCCCTCCTTCCCTCTACGCGAAGGAACCGGTGCTCACAGCCTGGCCAGATTGTACCCCCACCGGCGGTTCAGGCAGGACATGCGCTCCTCTCCATTTCCCATACACCCTGGGCCGTGCACCCCGCAGGCTATGAGTTCTTGCTCTGAGCCCAGGATCCCCAGAGCAGGCGTGCGAGCAGTGGTTGTGTCCTGGCACTTGGCACCATGACAAGTCTCCATTGTCGCAAACCAGGGACCCCGTGGGCTCCGGGCTCACCCTTGACTCTTCCACAGCCATCCTTCCGACACCCCTCTCCCGGCGTGAAGGGAAACCAAAATACAGCCACCAGCTGACGGACACAAAGCCCTCTGAGCTAGGGAAACGCGTGGAGATGTTCCGATGCTAACAGGAAGGAGCAGGCAGGGTCTATCCCGCAATGCAGTCAGCACGCAGTGTGCGTCTGCAGGGCAGGCACAGAACTAAGGACGCGAGCAGCTTCCCAACATTCCTGCTGGGACAGCTCATGGCTGACAGTGATTGGACAGAAGTTAGAATGAAGAGTCAGTCCTGGTCGGTGTGGCTCAGTGGTTGAGCACTGACCTATGAACTAGGAAGTCATGGTTTGATTCCCAGTCAGGGCACATGCCTGGGTTGCCGGCTTGATCCCCATTGGGGGGCGTGCAGGAGGCAGCCGATCCATGATTCTCATCATTGATGTTTCTCTCTCCCTCTCTCCTCTCTCTCTCTTCCTCTCTCTGCTCCTTCCTCTCTCTGCTCCTTCCTCTCTCTCCTCCTTCCTCTCTCTCCTCTCTCACTCCTCCTTCCTCTCAGATAAAAAAGAAGAATGAAGAGTCAGTTGAAGAGGAGAGATGCAGTTCATGCTCTAAAAATAGGGTTATTGGCCCTTTCATTTTCCCCAAGACGGTCTCTTTCCAGAGTCCCCTTTGCTGCCCCATCTCCCACCTGCGGAGTGTGACACACATTCCACTCAGTGGCCCACTTTGAACGCAGGAGTCAAATAGGAGCCCCTCCCCGACCCAGAGGCAGGCTGGCGGCATCCACCACTCGGCAGGGAATTACCGCGCAGGAGTTTGAAGTCTCCTCTACCTGGGATTTCAGGGGGACAGGCATCCGCTCCGTGATGCGTTGGGCATTTTAGATCAACCTGCTAATAACCCCTCCGCCTACCTCCTGGGACACGTTTAAGTAGTGACCATGGAACTCCATACAGTGCAACAATCCACGTTAATAATTCACAACTAACCACGTGTCTTTGCTCTTATGACTCTTAGATTTTCTTATGAACGGAAACCTCAAGAGAATTGTTTCGTTGGGTCCCTCCCTGCCTACAGCCCTGTCCCAGGCCAACAGGGAAGTCCCTCCTCTGCCTCTGCCCTCAATGCCGCACCCAGGACTCGGGGAGCACTGTGAGGGCAGGGCCCTGCTGACTCAGGGCTGTGGCCCGGCCCAGTCCGCGGGAGTTTCTCACCAAAGTTTTCTTTGTTTCTCCAAGGGCTGAAACCAAGGACTGTGAGGACAGACAGGTTTGGCATCGACTCCCAGGAGGCGTCGGGGTAGCCTGGCCCCCTTATGTCACAGGTAAGAATAAAGGCACCACGAGGGGCCTGGGCTGGGTCCCTGTCGCGCGCTGGTTGCTGCAAAGCCAGAATGGAACCTCGTGGTTCCCGACTCCGAACCCCAGGGTTCTTTCTACACTTCCTACTTTACAGACCTATACCCCTGGCTTCCTGTTTGCACAGCATCAGCATCGGGGGCTCAATCCTAAAACTCCTCACAAGCAGGCCCACCCTGGGCACACCTCGAATCTGCATTTCTCGGTGGCTGTGGCCTGGGGGACCAGCAGGATCCTCCCCACCTGCCCTTCCCGCTCAGCTTTGGGGGCTCTAGGTCCCAGGATGCCTTCTGCCGCCAGGAAATCTCTGGCCTTCCCAGTCCATGGGCCGAGGCCAGGCAGGCCTGGCTGGCGCCTGCGCTGGGGGGTTGGGATGGGTGAACTGCCTGCAGGTGTCTCCCAGGCCCCCTGGCGGGGAGGCAGGGCTTTCACTCGGGGCCAGGAGGTCACTCAGGGCCAGCGCATGCGTGTTGGGCAGCATCTCCATCTCCTCCCTGGACTTTGGGTCCCAGGGAACGGGGTAGCCGCATGGGCAGCGGAGTAGAACCGCTGAGCGGGACACAGGAGTTTACTTCTGAAGAGCGGTGCTGCCTTCACGTTACTTAACAATCCTGTGGCTCCGTGTCCTCTTCTCCACGCCTGGGGACAGTAGCAGTAACCTACTTGGTAGCATGGCATAAGGTTGAGCTACGTGACGGTGAGTTTGAAAACCAGCCCGGAGCCTGGCGCGAAGGCACTGGGAGGGGCTGCTGCTCACTGGCACGTTCTCACCTAAAAGAGAAGGTTTTACCCCTGCACTGGCGTCTGGGTTTTTGCTGACCACTGTGTCCCGGCGGCCAAGGAGCAGGCGTTTTCTTTCCATTTTTAGAATATTTTCAGGATGGCCCAACACATACCAGGGGAATGGCTGATTTAGATGAATCCTCGCCCTTAACTGGCTATTAGCGTAAGAATACACCCTGAATGGCCCGCACTGTCATGCAAATCGCCGTGTGTGAAAGCTGGTGGAGCAGGTCAAGGGCCAGGAGTTTACAGGAGTAGCCAGAGCTAAGTTCACCTTAGAGGTGTCGCCAGTGGAGACCCGGCCGCGCCCTCCGAGCCTGGCCTCCCTCCCAGGAAGCCCGGTCCCTGGAAGGCAAAGGGGCGAATGCCAAGTGCCAGCCGCTATGGGAGAGGTGGCGTTAGGGGCGCGCGGCGATGCCCAGCTCTGGGGAGCGGAGGGCGCCTCTTGTCCCCAGCTGTGCTCCCCGCGCTCCGAGCCAGATCCCCCCGAGGTTAGCCTAGTACAAAGACTTCTTTATGAATCTGTAAAGTAGTGTCACGGAATTCTCTATCCGTTCTCATCCTCAATACTTAACTGGACCCATTTCTCTGCTTCCCATTTTTATCCTAATCATACTTCCGACTGTTAATGTCTGAGGACATGAAGTTGAAGAGTTCATTAAACTAACCCTCCGCTGCGAGCAGTCTTTTCTTTCTTTTTTGGCCTTTGATTCACTCA
>NW_005871808.1:186662-193548 GCF_000147115.1 Myotis lucifugus | reverse complement strand
CATGCTGGGACACGACCTCGCCACTAGGTCCCAGGAGGAAATTTTCACCATAACAATATGATATCAGGGGCCGCTACTCGTTAGAAAGCGGGTGAGACACCCAGACGCGGGAGCACAATAGGGGGGCGAAGTGCTTCGAAAGGCCGGCTTCCCCGGGAGACGGAGCGCCCGACTTTCCCCGCAGCGAGTGTCTCGCTTTTCGTTGGGGGTTTCAGGTTCCCTCTTACGGGGGGCCCGAGCTTCAGAGATTTAGGGACCTCCCTGCCACCCGGCTCCCCTTCCGGGGGGGCGCACCTCCCTGTCACTGTGGCGGCGGGGGCCGCGTCCCCCCACTCCGCTGCCGGCCAGCAGCCCTGGCCATCCTCCTTCCTTCCCGGCGGGCACTCACTTCCCTCTGGACCCTCATCTGGGATTTTCTCTCTTTTATTCTTTCCTTTCATTTCTTCCTTCCCTATCGGCCCCCTCGGCTCTCCCTGCGTGGACAGCTCAGATCTGCCTCCTTAGGAAACGCTGAGCTGCCTGCCTTCCCTGTGGGACTCGGAGGCCAGTTAGCTTGCTGGGCTGCTAAGAGTGTCCCCTTTATATTCAGAAACTGCGAGGAAGGAAATCCTCAACCCACCCAGGTCCCTCCCGGATCTCCTCCATCCCGCCCCCCCCCCCTCCCCTGCGCTGCCCACTCTTTCCTGCGCCAACAGAAACATTGGTGATGAACTTGGTTGGAATGGGGGCCTCAGGCAGAGGCCTGCGTGGCTCAGATGTGTTGTGATCCTTGGATCTTGGTCAAGAAATGTGCTACCTTTTGGGATAAAGGGGGAAAAATAGGCCACTGTTCCCATTAACCCCTGAGAGGGGACTTTGGGGAGTTATCTGTTTCCCGGGCACTGGTTCCCACTCCCGGGTCTTGGAGTCACTGAGATGCTCAGATGCATAAACACGGAATCTCTCCCCCCAATTCCCTCCTCCCCCCTTATGATGGAGAAACCAGACTTAGGTGCTAGGAAGGACAGGAGGCCCCTGGAGGCTGGCGGGAGCCTGCTGCTCCTGACACCAGATAAAAGGGGGGAGGGGGTGGCCAGAGCGAAAAGCCAGATGTGGGTGGAGGCCTCTGGGAGGCTCGAGTCCCTCTGCCTTTGCCCTCCTCACTCTCTTTCTGCCTCCCCAAGGCTAGAGGCAGCCCCCCCCCTTCCCTGCTCAGCAGACCCCACGTGACCCACTCCATGGAGCACAGGCCCCAGTGGCCATGCAGGCCTGGACCAGCAGGCACTGCGGCCCCGTGGTCAGGCCCGAGCGGGGCACACGCATACGGGCCTGGAGGAGGAGGGTCCGGGTGGGAGCGTCCTGGACCTGGAAGGAGGAGGAGGGGCAGGTTCTCTGGGAGGGAAAGTAAGACCAGGTGCCCCGGGTGGGAGGCACATGGAGGAAAACAGATTTGCTGCTGGAAGGTGAGGGAGGTCCTCCCTGGAACGCGTGTGGCAGAGGTGGTGTTTGTGACCTTGGGCGAGGCCGCATTTAACTCGAGTTCTGAACCTGAGCCCGTGGAGAGGAAGAGCTGTGAACCTTCCTCTTTGGGGGTTGAGGGACTAGAAGCCGGGTCCACCTGGAATCTAGGCTCAGCGGGGTTGTGTGTTTGTGCAGGAGGCTGACCTCGGACTCTGAGCTGAGAAGCCACCGCTGCTGCTTGTGGGCTGCTGCTCCGTGGCTGCTGTGGGTGCTCAGGGATCAGGTTCTGCCCGTGTCAGGCGCCCAGGGAGCAAGGGCAGCTCCATTCCCGCCAAGTCCCCCCATCAAACTGCCCAGGGAGCCTTTAACAGCCCCCCCCCCCATCTCTACTCCTGGGCATGTGTAGGGTGGCATTGCATACGCGGAATTATCCTCTCCCCTCCCTGCCAGCCCTCACTGGCAGTCACTTCTGTGCGCACAGCATCCAGCTCCTGTGCCATCCCTGGCACGCGGCTAGGCCATGACGGAAGTTTATGGGATGAATTAAAGGAGAATCACGAACAGGACACCAAGTGCTTTTCTGATCTTGCCTTTGTCTCGATCCCCTGTCCCTCCCCCACCTGGCTCAGTCTCCCAGAATAATCCTGCAGCTCTCCCTCCCTCTGCCCTTTGCCCCATCTCCCAGGCACTTCCTCTTCTCTCCCACCCCCCACCTCCCACCCAGGAATATGCAAATTAGGTTTTGTCTCCAGCTAAAGAGAGAAACTCCATTCTTTCACCACCAGGCATAAGGCAGCCTGGAATTTCCGGTTGTTCTGGGCCATGAACAATTCTTGTTCTATTGCTCTGCTATGGCTTCTGCATCTGAGTCACCCCCTCTCTTCTGCAAGAAAGAAGTCCTTTGAGGAGTCCATTGAGGGTTGAGGGATTGCACACCTGGTCCCCATCACTAGTCAGGAAACAGGTGACTCGGGTGCCCACCAGAATGTGACTGTGGGCCAGGCTTCCCCACCGCACTCGTGGAGTTGGTCTTAGGCACCTAGTAATCAGCTCTATTTTATTCTTTACAGCAAGTTACTCGGCGTGGTCCATTTTGGGGTGATTCCCATTCTACTTCCAGTAAATTAACTTGCCAGCCAACATTCGTTCCATCTAGAGCAGCGGTTCTCAACCTGTGGGTCGAGACCCTTTGGGGGTCGAATGACCCTTTCACAGGGGTCGCCTAAGACCATCGGAAAACACATATATAATTACATATTGTTTTTGTGATTCATCACTATGTTTTAATTATGTTCAATTTGTAACAATGAAATTGGGGGTCACCACAACATGAGGAACTGTGTTAAAGGGTCGCAGCATTAAGAAGGTTGAGAACCGCTGATCTAGAGCTTTAAGGAATGAGCCTGGAGGTGCTGTGGCCACGCCTGGGACCACTCAGCACATCGCTGCCCCCTTGACTCCAGGTCGAAACCCAGTCACTAATTTGTATTCTTGGAGTATGTTTTTTCAAAGATACCAAAGCCGCCTTCTAGGCTGTATTCAGATCGTATTCCTTCCTTTTGCCCCAAAGATACTGTTTCATTCATCAGAAGTTTACTTCTTTATATTCACCGCGTTGGCCCTCCCTACCCACGGGGTCTGCATCCACGCGGAGTCCACCAACCGGATGGAAAATATTTGGGGGAACCTTTGACGTTGCTGCTGCAGACTAGTTAGGCCTAGATGTTTGCGTCGCTGCTGGACATGTGCAGACTTTTTCTTGTCATTGTTTCCTAAGCAATATGATGGGACAACTACTTACACAGCGTTTACCGGGCAGTAGGGATTACAGGGAATCGGGAGATATTTAAAGTATCTGGAGGATGCATGTAGGTTAATGCAAATACGACACCCTTTATATAAGGGACTTGAGTTTCCAGGGATTCTGGTAACTGCGGGGAGGTGGGTCCTGGAACCAATCCCCCACGGATACGAGGGAGCCGGGCCTACTTGCAATGGAGACTGCGTGCAGGCAGCGGGGTGCAGCTCGCGCTGGCTATGCAGAAATGTTTGCCACCCAATAGCCATTCTCTTTCTTCTCACTGCAAATGCTCCCTGGAGAACCAGTCCCTGTCCACGCGCAGCCACCTGCTCGCAGGCAGAGCTGGCCGGGCCGGGGCAGGTCCTGCCAGCATGGCCGTCGCGTGGCCACGGTCGGTGGCTCAGGGACGCTCCCGCGGTCTGATTTACACCATGAGAGCCAGACCTCCGACTTCTGCTCGAACCATCTGAGAGCAAACGTGTTTTTCTTGGGACGTGGATCTCATGAAATATTAAGGCTGGGCCTCCCAGGGCATCCCGAGTGGTAGCTCCACCTGCAGTGGCGACAGCACAGCAGAAACTGGAAGCAAGACAAGAAGAAGGGCTCAGTGTGACGGGGTGAATGGGTCTGCGTCGCCCAAGCAGAGCTGTCTCTCTGCCTGAGCTGGCTGGAACCGGAGTTCTCTCACTTGCAAATTCAAAAGCCCAGACAATAGCAGGGCTCGCTGATGGAGCTCGGCCACAGCAACATTCCACAGTGGGTCCGAGGCTACTGCAGCCCCTCCAGGCCCCACCATGGTGCTGGGCTGAGTGGCTTCTGTCCCCATAGTCACTGCTCCCAGACGTGCCCCCGCCCCCCCCAGGAGTGAAGCCTCGGCTCTCTCTACACAAGAATTCCCCTCACGCGGGAGTCCCGCAGGCTGCTCTGCGCTCAGAGTCCCAACTGTCTGGGACTCGTGCACTGACCGGCTGCCAGCTTGGCGTCTCTGGCAGCCCCGGCGTCCAAGCAAGACGCTGGGCCTCTTCCAGCTGCAGCGCCATTAGAAGCGCTCAGTGCTCCCAGCCCAGCCGGTGGGTCCCTTTTAAAGGGGGAAACACCTCACAGACCAGCTCCTTGCCTGGGAAGGTGCTCAGGCAGGAGCAAACATAGCACCCTGTAATGCTCAGGCTTCTCCCGTCCAGGTCTGTAAGAGACATTTACGGATCAGATAGAAGATAATCCCCAAACCAACGGCACTGACTTAGCCTGCAGGGGCCGGGGCCTGGGCGGCCGTGTCTACAGGGCCGTGCTCTCCGCATCATGTCCCGTGGCCCCCGGATGGTCCGGCCTTGCTCTCTGCCCAGAGCCCTGGATGCCTGCCCAGCGTGGCTCCGATCGGCCCCGCGTGCTCTCACCACAGCCACAGCATTGTCCGCCGGCACACACGCTGCTGCTGGCTGAGACGAAAGCAGAGACTCCTGAGCCCATGTCTCCATGGTAAAGTCTCTTGAAAAACAGCAATTTTGTCATGAATTCCAACTTATCAAATGTGTGTTTTATTTATGTGTGTGTGTGTGTGTGTGCGCGCGCGCGCATGCGTGCTTTCCAAGACATCTGTACTTTCTCTGAGGCTGAGAACATTGTTTCCATGTTTCTTCTTAAGCGTTATAGGGTTAGCTTTTGTACTTAGCTCTAGGACAGTGATGGCGAACCTATGACACGCATGTCAGAGGTGACACGCCAACTCATTTTTTTGGTTGATTTTTCTTTGTTAAATTGCATTTAAATATATAAAATAAATATCAAAAATATAAATCTTTGTTTTACTATGGTTGCAAAGATCAAAAAATTTCTATATGTGACACGGCACCAGAGTTAAGTTAGGGTTTTTCAAAATGCTGACACGCTGAGCTCAAAAGGTTCACCATCACTGCTCTAGGAGCTAGTTCAAGGTCATTTGATGGTTTATCCAAAGTTAGAAGTCAAGGTTTATTTCATTCCAGATGGATACCTAACTTTCTCAGCATCATTGTTGAAATGACTTTCCTTTCAGATTTTTTCCCTTTTTTAATTCTTTTTAAAAAAATATATTGTTGTCCTAACCAGTTTGGCTCAGTGGATAGAGCGTCAGCCTGCGGGCACATCCCCAGTAGGAGGTGTGCAGGAGGCAGCTGATCGATGTTTCTAACTCTCTATCCCTCTCCCTTCCTCTCTGTAAAAAAATCAATAAAATATATTTTAAAAATATGTGTTTTTTTTTTATTCTTATAGAGAGGAAGGGAGAGGGAGAGAGAGATAGAAACATTGATGAGAGAGGACATCTTGATTGGCTGCCTCCTACAAACCCCCTATTGGGGATCTAGCGTGAAACCCGGGCATGTGCCCTGACCAGGAATCGAACCAGCAACCACTGACCCACACCGGCCGAGCCCTTTCACAATATTTCAATGTTCTATCAACGATTGAGTGTATCTGTTTGGGTCTCTGTTCTGTTCCATGGATTTATACATACATCCTTATGGTAGTAACTACACCCCTCCAGCAGAATTCACGGTTTAGGGAATTACCCGGTGGACCAGACTGTCTTTGCTTTTGCATCTCCTGCAGACTCGGAAGTGACACGCCAGCTGTAGATTTCTCAGTGGACTTTAGCTCTCAGATTGCTTTGCAGCCACAACTCCTCAATGAAGTTTTCAAAAATTTGCTCTTGGCATTCTGCTGGTACAATGGGAGGGATTTTTTTTCACATCCTTATAAATCTTAAGTGGACATGGAACCAGCTGAGGTGATTTTTAAAATTGTTAGAAAGATGACGTTAAAAGACTTAAATCAATGAAAACAATCTAAAAACCTCAAAGCTTATGCCCTAGAATATTTAGCTCAGTTCCTGGTCAGGGCACACGCCCAGGCTGCAGGCAGATCCCTGGTGGGGGGCCTGCAGGAAGCAGCCAATCGATGAAGTTTCTCTGTCATTTATGTTCCCATCTCTCCTCCCTTCCTCTCTCTCTAAAAGATTCAATAAAAACATGAAGGCTTTTCTTACCCTGGACTCTTTCCACTTGAGACTGATAGGTAAATGCATGAAATACTGCGGGAGACATACTTACATTAAAAATATTACATGTTGTTTATGAGAAATTCAAATTGAACTGAGAATCCTACATTTTTATTTGCAAAACCCGACAGTCCTCTTTCCACTGCATAATATCGTATAATACCGACCACTTACGTTAAGACGTTCTACAAGAACACATTATAATGACCGTTTTCCTTTTTACGAAATCAAAAGGTCAACAGTGAGGTTTTAACGTTCTACTCTTCTGTAAGCAGGGCTTTGTGAGGAAGATTTTGGACATATAGTGCAATCATTCTAAAGCCTGGGCTCGGAGGAAAGGACCCAAGCAGATGTTTTACGCAACTGAAATTTCTTCTATTGTATTGTAATTTCCTTGAGGGAAGAGACACACTCTTTTTACTGATATTAAAAATATATATTAAGGGCACTTAATAAGTATCCATCTAACAGACATTTGGAAAATTATGACATTGCATAAGAAATAATCAACGATGATTTGATCACCCAAGGGAAGCTTCACAGTCTTATGCATTCCTTTCCCTCCTTGTGTAGATACAAGACGTGTGTGCGTGCGCGGGCGGGGGGGGGGG
>NW_005871808.1:183579-185349 GCF_000147115.1 Myotis lucifugus | reverse complement strand
CAACCCGGGAGGGCGCCTCTGCGGGGCTCCGCGGCGTGACTCAGGATTGTGGCCCTGCCCCTTCTCGGGACAGGACCCTGAAGGTCCAAGAGGGGTGTGGGGCCAGGCTCTGCTGAAGCTCCGCTGCAGGGCCGGTTCGCGCCAGCCCCCAGCCCGCGCCCTCGGATCAGCCGCCGCTCACAGGAGCGAGGGCCACTGGGTGCTGATGGCCACGGGCCACTCCCCGGAAGAGGGTCCTGCGCTCGCCCGCCCGGCCCTTAGGCGCCTCCTCGGGTGCGAGGGTGTGCGCGTCAATGCTCACAGCGTCTCACGCGGGAAAAGCATCCGCAAGCCTTTCCCCTTCTTTCCTTTTTATTTATTTATTTTTATTGATTTCAGAGAGGAAGGGAGAGGGAGAGAGAGAAACATCAATGATGAGAATCCCTGATCAGCTGCCTCCCCCAGCCCCACACTGGGGATGAGCCCACAACCTGGCACGTGCCCTGACCTGGGACTCCAACCTGACCTCCTGGTTCATAGGTCCACCCGCAGTGCACTCTGGGGGCTCCCAGGCTCCAGGCCATCCCCCCCTGCAGTGCACTCTGGGAGCTCCCTTGCAGTGGGCTCGGTATGGCTGTTCTTGACTTATCTGGAACTTTTCTAGCCGATTTGGACCTGAGATGCATCCCTTTGAGCACCCAGTTAAGTGCCACCTTTTCACAGCACGGCCTCCCGCTCGCCCAGTGGAGATCCCCGCATCTCCCATAGTCCTGGCACCTGCCGCACCCCCTACGCCGCCCGGTAAAGGCCTCCTCCTGGTGTGCAGCGGTGGGATGAATGCTTATTTGAGGCGCTTGTCTCCGTCCCCATTTGTAAACCCCGTGCGATCAGAATCTTACCTGCTTCCTCTCGCTTCCTTCCCGGACCCCAGGAGATGGCACACACACAGGAGGCGGCCTGCAAATGGGTTTTAGTAAATGCATTCATTTATTAGAACATAAACTACTCACCCACACAGTCTCCCAAGATCTTTTGCCATTTTATGCCCTTAAAAGCCCATTATTATTGATAAAGCTTCTCCTCTAGCCTCTAGCTACAGAATTTTAAATAAATTATGGCCTACTGAGCACAGAAGTTATTTAAAATGATAATGCTATTTTATTTATTACAAGGAAAGCCTTGCATTCTAAGAGGAAATGTAGATTAGTAAAGGCATGGATTATCTATCTGTGCGTGTGTCTGCCTATAAGCCTGGGAGGAGAGAAGCCCACACATGAGGGATGGTTCTTTCTAGAAAACGGGAATCCGTGTGGCATCTCTCCCGTTTGTGTGCTTGTGCTTCCTGTTCTTCTGCCAGGACTGGATGACGTGAGGTTGGTTGTTTTTAAGGGGAAAAGGACACGCCACCGCTAAAGTGAACATCCGGTGGAAATGCCATCGTTGGGGACACCCCAGTCCCCAGGTGGAAGGAGCTGCGGCCAGGGCGCTGTGAGGGGGCGGCCCGGCACCTCCGCGGGGGCACCTGGGTTTGCAAAGCTCCCGCCTCAAGCAGTTTCAGGCCCGAGGCCTTGTCTCTGCGGAACAGCGAGGGCTCGAGTCCCTCCCAGGCCCAGGCCGCTGTGCGGAGCAGGAGAGCTGGCCTTTGAAAGCTCTGGAGGCGACAGGTGATGAGCCCGAGGTGCTTTCAATAGGAAACCGAGCTGGCTGGGCATGCAGTGGCTGCGTTTCCCAGCGGAAAGGCCAGGGAACCCCTGAAGTCCTTCTCGAAGGCCGTGTCCCAGAGCTCCCTCC
>NW_005871808.1:178114-183479 GCF_000147115.1 Myotis lucifugus | reverse complement strand
GGGGGCGTTGTGCAGAGGGGACCGCCTTAACGGGGCTTACCCTTAGCCATTCCTGCTCTGCAGCCACCAACCAGGGACGCTGTGCCCGGTAACCAGGGAAGTGCCTGTTCCGCAGCCACACAGCATAGCTCGGCTTTACCTAAACCCGCGCCTGGGCCGCCGGTTCTTGCTTCCCCAGATGTAAGGGGGGGCGTGGGAGCCTCATTAGTGGGACATCGGGATCTGTGCTCCTGGCCTTGACCTTCCTGGGAAGGAACTGGGGAAGATCCTGGCGCCTTCACTGGGAACGCGCCTCGCCGCTTGCTGTGTGTTAAATGTGAAGATAAATGCTCACCCCTCTCCTCTCACCCTTTCAGTTTCTGTGATTATTATTTTTAAAAAATATATATTTTTAAACATATATATTTTTATTGATTCAGAGAAAAAGGGAGAGGGAGAGAGATAAAAACATCAATGATGAGAGAGAATCACTGATCGGCCGCCTCCTGCAGGCCCCGCACTGGGGATCCAGCCTGCAATCCCGGCCTGTGCCCTG
This sequence comes from Myotis lucifugus, assembly GCF_000147115.1. Taxonomy (NCBI): domain Eukaryota; kingdom Metazoa; phylum Chordata; class Mammalia; order Chiroptera; family Vespertilionidae; genus Myotis; species Myotis lucifugus. The sequence goes on along the minus strand of NW_005871808.1, from coordinate 182,944 downwards.
ATGGGGAATCCAACCCTGACCTCCTGGTTCCTAGGTTGTTGCTCAACCACTGAGCACACCAGCCTGGGCTGTAATTATTCTTATTTAGCCTAGAGATGTGGATCCTTAATGTAGCAATACACTCTTTGTTCTTTTTTTTTTTTCACTCAAGAAGTATGTATTGAGCGCCTTCCCTGTGCAGGTGTAACAGTGGGCGGTATACGGGATATTGGCTTTTCCAATGCTGAGCCAGCTTGTATTCGAGGGATAAAACACACTGGGCCGTGATTTGGGGTGGCTTTCCGTATTGCTGGGCTCTGTTTGTGAGCATGCATCTACGTTCACAGTGATACCTGTGGTTTTGTGGCTCTGACTGCTTTGCCTGGTGTAGCCCCCCTGTGGATCGGGGTGGTTGGTGGGTTCTGGTGTTGGTGACATCGTTAGTGTTTGTTGGAATGGGACCGAGGAAGCAGCTGCCCCTACGGTTTTCTGCGCTGGAAGGTGAGTACCTGTCAGTGAACGTGACAAACTGGCAGAGGGCAAGTCAGATGAGTCATTTTTTTTCTTAAGCTTCGAGTTGTTTAATATGATTTTAAATTTTTTCAAATGTATAGCATTCACCTCTCTTTATTTGTTGATATATCCCTATAGTAAAATATGGAGTGATCCAAATATGTATGAGGATTTTAATGAGATTATACAGGTAATTTCCAGTGAAAAAGCAGCAGTCAGAATCATTCATCCAGAAGCATTTCAATTTTGTACAAGATTTTGGCAAAAATACTGGGTGGAATATATGCAAAATGATTCAGTGGTCCTCTGAGCGGGGCTATGTAGTTGATTTACACTTTTCTATTCTTCCTGATTTTGAACAATGATTCCTGTTGTTTAATTGTCAGGACTAACGCAAAAAATTTCATTGAAAGGCGCAGAGTTTCCCAGAGCTCTCTGTGAAAGCCTGGACACCCTGGTGCTCTGCTCGTAGCCATCACTATCCCCAGGGCTCCCGCGAGCAGCCGGGGGCGGACCTGGTGCCTGGGTCCTCTCCCTGCTCCTCCCTGAGGGCACCTGGCCCTGCCCTTCACCTCTGCTGGCTTCTGCCCCCCCGCCCTATGGCCCCCCTGTGCCATCCTCTGTGCCCTCAGGAGTGAACGAACCCCTCCGGGTTCCCTTGAAACCCTTACTGACACCTTTGGGAGCCCCATCTACCTTGAGACAACCCACTGAGTGTCCCTGGCTGGGGCTCCCAGCCCGGCTGTCCCCAGGCTCACCTTTGTCCAGGCGTCCAGCCAGGGAAGGCGAGCCCGGTGGCACATTTGGCACTCCCTGCTCATTGACTGTGGGAAGAAAATTGATTTTCCCATTCACAAGAAGTGCTGATAGGCAATGACTACTCTTCAGTTAAAAACAAAAATAAAACCAAAGGAGGCACAACCCCCAAAGCACACTCGTGTGACCGGCTAGGCTCACCCACTTCCATGAGCCAAGTGTGTTTCGGCGCTTTCAATACATGATTCCTTTTAATCTATGAGCATCCAAGGGCGCTAACGAGTCTTATGATGTATCAGGGATTCCCTGCGCTGCTAGTGAGAAATCTCACCTCCGAATGCTGATGCTGCGAACTTGGAGCCACCGCAGCTGCTGGTCCCAGATCCAGGTCTTAGGTGCACGGATGGGCGCGGGCCGCAGCCCCTCTGAGGGCTCATCTGGGCACCTTCCTGTGAACTGCCCCCCCCCCCTCCCAGGCTCTGGAGCAAAGCCTCGGGGTTTGTGGTGTGAGTAGCTCCGTCCTTAACCACTGGGATCCTGACTTCTTACTGGCGCCCCGGGAGCTTGTATGGTGTTTGTGGCAGCTCCTGTTCCATCTCTACAGACCTTCCCGGGCCGTTACGGTATGAGCCCCTCTTGTTCAGCTGGTCCTACGTCAGACTTCAGGCACCCCGTCCATCGGAATGTGGGGGTCACTGACCGCTGGTGAGCCGATGAGGCGGCCACTTCCCTCGGGCCTGACTTGGGAAGGTCGCGTCCCCACCTCACCTCCCCGTGGCCCCCCCAGACCCCCGGGAAGAGCTGCTGTTGCTATGGCTCCATTTTCCTGTTTTTCCTCGTGTGGACATGTTTGCAAGGGTCTCTTCTCTCAGGAGAAGCTGAGTACACAATGTAATCAGAGTTCTGCTTATGTCCTTAATATTTGATAAGATCTTGCAATATCATTATTATCCCACACATAAAAAAACAGAACCCAGCACATATTGTGAGCTTAGTCAACGTTATCAGAAAAAATTCAGGGGGGAGTGGAAAATGTTTAGAGGAACCGTATCGCCCCAACAGGCCGCCTGTCCCAGGCCGCCCCGAGTCAGCCCCGCGCTGAGCTGCCAGTGCCAGCGCAGGTTCCTCCAGGACCAGGTGTGTCCTCCCCATGCGGCACCTCCTCCGTGGGGGCACCCGCGTTCTTCAGGGCCTGCTGCCTGGCCCCGCTTCCTGAGCTCTCACTGCTGAGCCTCCTGCCTTCCAGGATGCCTTTCCCTCTAACGTCAGTCACACCCCCAGGTCACCAAAAGCACTGCATTCTCCTGGGGCTCAGTCTCACCAGGTGACTGTGCATGTGAACCGTCCCGTTCTCTCCTAGTTCCCTGTACAGCGCGTCTCAGACGACAGCCCTGGTGCGCACTGTCGGCCAGAGAGCGAGCGCAGCAGGGAGAGGGCTCAGTGCTGAGAAGGCAGAGCACTTCGCGGGGAGGGGGGAGGCCCCAAGCCCCCAGCCCAGCAGCCAGAGGGCACGCCCCTTGTCTGTGCCGAGCGCTCACTTTCTCTCTGAACTGCCTCTCACGTGTTCATTCCCAAGCCCACCCCATCCGAACCCTCTCCACTGCATCCTGATCACCGGGCTATTCCCTAGACACCTGCATCCAAAGCGTGTCCCCTTCTTCTTTGGTATCAGTCGCCACCAATGGAATCGTTCATCCTCCTCAGTGAGTCGTATTGGAAAACGCGGTCCACTTAATGGTGGTGATGGCGGGCGAGTCCGGATGGGAAACCATCGCGGGAAGAGGCTCCGCGTCATTGTCACCGGAGAATCGATCGCAGTGTGGGCGGCGACCAGGTGCTAGGACGGCTGACACCCAGACACGGACAGCGCCGGCCGCTGTTCAGGACACCAATCAGCAGGCGCTCCCGTTCGTGGCTGCTGGGAAGGCAAACGAAGCCCCTGGTGAGACGGGGTGGCAGTTTCTTACAGAATGAACCCCAACCTTCCCACAGGCCCCAGCAGTCACACCTGAGGCGTGACCACCGAGGTGAGCACTGGTGTCCGTGCAAAACCCTGCACGAGAAGGTTTACAAATGTTACTCATGGTCACCTGCAACCGGAAGCAACCGAGCTGTTCTTCCGCGGGCGGGTGAACGAAACACGGGCTGCATCCGCGCCTCGGACTGCTGTTCAACGGAAAGAGAAAGAGCTGCGATTACAAAAAGACGTGGCTGAGTCCTAAACGCATGTCGCCAAGTAAAATAAGACGGTCCGCAGAGCTTCCTGCCAGGTGATTCTCGTGGCATGACATTAAGAGATCAAATCTAGCCCTGACTGGTTTGGTTCAGTGGATGGAGCGTCGGCCTGCGGACTGAGGAGTCCCAGGTTCGATTCAGGTCGGGCGCATGTACCTTGGTTGTGGGCACGTCCCCAGTGGCGGGGGCGGGGGGGGGGGTGTGCGGGAGGCGGCTGGTCGATGTTTCTCTCTCATCGATGTTTCTGGCTCTCTGTCCCTTTCCCTTCCTCTCTGTAGAAGGTCAATAAAATATATTTTTTTAAAAAGAGAGAGATCAAATCTAGGGAGCCAGCAAATAGCCTGGCGGTGGCTAGGGGTGTGGAGGAGGCAGTGTTGGATAGGTAGGTTCCAGCGTACTGAACCCATTCTGTATGATACTGCACTGGTGGATACATGACCTTATACGTTTGTGAAAACTTACAGATACTTAGAGCACAGTGAGTGAACCTTAATGTATAAACGTTTTAGAACCAGCCCCGTCCGGTGTGGCTCGGTTGCTTGGGCACCATCTTGTGCGCCAGCAGGTCGTGGTTTCAGTCCCAGGCAAGGGCACAGGCCTGGGTTGCAGGCTGGACCCCAGCGGGCAGGGGTGCCGGAGGCAGCCGGTCCATGTTGCGCTCTCACATCGATGGTTCTCTCTCTCCCTCTCCTTTCCCTTCTCTCTAAAAAAATCAATAAGCTATTCTTTCAAAGTCATTTAGGAGTCACGGAGCCCAGGAGGGAACGCAGAAGGGGGCAGAGGGGAACAGGTGCTGACCTAAGTAACTTGGAGATCAGTGGGGTCTGTGAGTCGAAGGCGGGAGGAATTTCACTTGAGCTCTGTGCTTCGGGCGGTCAGCCGGTCGGCCGGTCGGTGGGGCTGCCTCCCAGGCGCAGCTAATCATCCCGAGGCCGAGGCCGAGGCCGTGCACACAGGCTGGAATGGCAAGGCCACGTCGGTGCAGAGTCGGTGGTTGGAGCCAGGTTTCTGGAAATGTGCTTGGCCAACCCAGGACTGGCTAGCCCACCAGCTGCTGGTTCCGAGGGCAGCCCGAAGGCCAGCTGGGTGGCAGGTCCGGGCTGGGCAGGACGGTTCCTGCCCCGTGGTCCCGTGGGTGCCATGGTGCCCAAGGGGACATCTACGGAAACTGACTCCTGCTGGCCAACCCGATCACCAGGTGGCAGGTCCTGCGAGGGTCAGAGCAAAGGCCCGCCTCCCTCCGCTGAGGACGATGCCTCCTAACAAACAACCCATCCTGGCGGAGGCCGCCTCCTGCCACCAGGTGCCACGTGACAATCAGACTTGAGTTTCCCTTTTTTCAAAGAT
>NW_005871808.1:174809-177357 GCF_000147115.1 Myotis lucifugus | reverse complement strand
CCCCCCCCCAGCCCCCTCCTCATCGGACGGCCCCTGCCTGCAAACCGCGCTCCTGGTGCGCGCAGGCACGCCGGCGAGTGGCTACTTCAGTGACCCACGGCTTTACTTTGTTTTTCTCCCTGAACTTCTGACAGCGAGAAGGAAAACACCTCCGCCCTGGCTTTCCGCAGGTCCTGTGCCGTGTACTGGCCTCGGCCAGCCTGATGCTGCCCTGATAAACCCGCTGAGGCGTGGCCCCACCACGCGTGGTTACGGGCAGCCCTTCCGACGGGACAGCTTCCCCGGGTAGCGTCGGGCTGTGCCCTCCGAGTAGAAGGAGAAATGGCGGGAGGTGTAGACATGACTTCTTCATGGGGAAGGACTTAGGGTTTGGCCACTTGGCCACGGGTTTGGAATTGAGTGAAGGGCTTGTTTCCAACACGAACAACCAATTCTCCAGGAGCCAACTGGGTGTCCAACCATTTAATTCAATTCCCATACTAACTACCTGGAGTTGGCCTCGGATTCTGCGGCGTTCGGGGTTTAGTCCGAGGGGACTGCCCCCACTTCGGACGGCAGCGGCGAGTCCTGAGACGTATGAAGGACCGGCTGTGAAGCCGGCGTCCCCACCGGCGGCTCCTCAGGTCACTGACTCTCTGCGAGGCGCACAGAATGTTCGCTTAGGGTTACTGCTTCGTCAGGAAGGAGTGTCGGCCCAAGAAACATCCAAGCGCTAGAGAATTTGAGTGTATTTGAGCCAAAATGATGACCTGCCAGGAAGCAGGGTCTCAGATGCTCCAGAGAGCGACAGATGCGCAGTTCTTCTTACGCATTCGGACTCAGGAAGGTTATGTGAGGGTGGGAGGAAGCAGAGGGCAGGGGGGCGGGGGGCGCAGGGGGATTCTCTATGACTGGACACAGGGAATGAGCAAGATTATGTGCTCCCAGCACAACTGAAAAGTTCAAAAGTTTAAGTTCCCAGGTTAGTTACAGCAGGAATTGTCTGTTTCCTCATGCCTCAGACAACCTGGTGTTTAGTAATTCAGCGGCTTGAGTTGCCCGCAGCCTCTCTATTCTCCCCTCACTGGCCCCTGCAGACCCCTTGGGGCAGGTTGGTCACCCCAACACAATAACCTCATCACGATGGGCTGGGGACAGAGACCTCATGTCCTGGGGACAGATGTATTTCACGTGCCCAGATGCTCCACCAGCCGCACTGGCCTTGACGTGTCCCCTATAATTAGGAGCAAGACCCTGATGCATTCATGTTACACTCAGTCACCACTGGCTTAGAGCCGCCCTTAGGACTGATTGCTGTGTTCCAGGACGGACTAGGTGGCGGGCCATCCCATGAATAACCTTTGGTTCCTGTTCCTTCAATTCTGAGACCTGTTGGCTTAGAGATCCTAGTTTTCAAAAAAAGAAATCCTTGCGTCTGTGGTCAGCCCATTGTCCCGTTCCGTGGGAAGGTAGACCGCCCCTAGACTACTGCTGGCTCCTGAGGGCTCTGAACCTATGGGCCCGTAGAGTACTGTATTCTTTGGGGTGACTGTTCCCAATTATTAAGGAGAAAGGGGTTGCTCCTCACTGTGGAGTGGGAATTATATATCTGGACACGAGGGAATTCTCTAGAGTGCCCCTAGAAGTCCAGGTTCAATGGTAACAGTCACCACGTGACTATAAGGAAATGAGTGGGGGCCATTTAGGGTTTTACTAGGCACAGAATGCCAGTCAGTTAAGGAGCTAATGGAGGCAAGATGGTCAAGAAATAGATGTGGACGCGGGAAACAGAAATAGTAACGGCTGCCTCTTGACCAGCTACTCCTCTTGCCTCTGAGGAGTGTCGGCCGCACTTAGGGTGTGAGCAGACCAAGACTCAAACCCTGAATTTATTTAGAAAGTCACAGAGGTAGTAGTGAGCCATAGAAGAAATGGGCTCAGGAAACAAGTTACAGCAGAAGAAGGGTCCTGGGGGTCGGGGGGGGGGGACCCTGGGGGAGAAGGGGTGGGAGAGCCTGAGGCTTGGCCGCAGAGGGAGCCACCCCGAGGGCTTTACCTGAGGTCTCAGGGGGGAATCTCAAGAGAATGTTCATCCGCGTTCCCTTGCGGCTTCTCAGGGCCATGGCCTCTTCTGATTGGTTGGCGTCAGGGCAGGGCCATTCGTCAGGGACATTCCTCCCGGTGTCAGTCCGCTGAGGTGCAGTCACTCAGCTGGTCTGGCTGCTTCACTGAAGCCCACGTGTCCTCTCCAGGGGTTGATGCTTAAGGGCCTGGTGTGCACGGGCTGGTAGCTTTGCCTGTTGCCAGGCACCCGGAGGTCTCCGCCCTGTGACCCTCTGCCCCTGGCCCACGTCCTGCCCTGCTCATTGCCCTGCAGCCGAGGGAGGGAGACAGGGAGGCGGGATCACACACCGGATCTGGGACGGCAGGGTCCGAAGTGGGGAGAACTGAGGACCGGGGGTCCCAGAGCTGTGGTGCCTGAAAGACCGGAATGACTGTGTGCCCAGAAGGCTCTCCTCTCTACACAGCTCTGTCGCATGAAGACCCGGCTCCCTCTCAGACGTGTTGG
>NW_005871808.1:163601-174366 GCF_000147115.1 Myotis lucifugus | reverse complement strand
GGAAGAGTGTTTCTTCCGATGCCAATACCATTTTATTAAAGAAATAACTCAACCTTTTGTAACCGGGCCATGAACCGCCAGAACAGGTCCAGCCCGGCCGCCCTCACCAGAAGCAACACATTCCGACCCCGGAGCACGCATCTCCCTCACCTTGGTCCTTTGGCTCCTGGAGGAGGTTTCTATCCAGAAGATGATGGGATTATAAACACTCAGTGAAGGGAATACATCCAGGTCTTTGCATCTAATTGATCATGAAAATAATGGCCAGTATTTACATAAGATAAAAATACATTTTAGGTAGCATGTTAACCACATGGATCGCTGGTTATCCCCATTTTGAAAACCACCATGAAATAGGTCTGTTGGTGTGCTCATTTCACTAGGAGAGTTTAAATAATTTGTTCAAGGTTCCAGAGACAGTCAACATTGGAGCTGAGACTCACAGGAGGCAGTCTGCCTGTAGAGATAGCCCCTGGCTTCCTCGCTCAATGGGAAACAATTCTAGCTCCATTTGCATATTTATTTATATTGAATGTAGCTAAAAATGCTATTATAATGTTAATCGTTTGGCCAACTCTTCTTTTTTGTTTTTTGTTTTGCTGTAGTTATTTTTTATGTTTAAGGATAATTTTTTTGTTTGTTTTTCTTTAATAATTCTTTATTGTTGAAGGTATTACATATCAACTCTTTTCTTTAACCCCTGACCCATCAGATGTGGATCTCAGGCCCTCTCCTCTGGGTCCCTGTCACCCTAGGAAACACCCCACTGTCGCACCAGTCCTGGGGCTCTTGAGAGGAATGGTGTGTTTTTCTGATATTGGAATCAAACCCATGTCCTTATGCCCGACGTGCAGCAAGACCAATCACTGAAGCACCGAGTGTGCAACAGGGAAGGGTTTATTCAGAAAAGGCAGCCAAACAATGAGACAAAAAGCCAAACCCTGAATCCCCAATCCAGGGTACAGGGCAGGTTATAAGGGGCCAGGGGCAACAGGGATGTGGGATCACTTACAGGGCAAGTTTTAATCGGGGCACCTTCGATCTTGGCCATTTATGGTGAAGGAGTATCAGCACCAGATCTTCCTGGACAGCGGACTCTTTGATTCTGGTTTTCCTGTTCAAGTTCCTGTTGTGTCACTGTCCTTAGGTTCCCTGTGTCTGTGTGTCAGGGCGAGACTTTGGTTCTGGGAACAGCTGGAGAACGAAGTTCTCTCCTCTGTATGTGCTTCAGCTTCGTGACTTGCAATGTGGGTCTGTTGTCTCTGAACAGCAGCTCGGTATCTTATTAAACAGGACAGGAGACCACAGGAGCTTGTTCTGTGGTTCCAGTATCAACATTTAGAATGAGGAATGGTGCCTAATGTAAGGACAGGGAAAAAAAAGGTCTTTATTTTTCTTTGCTGTGGTCTTCCACAACTTATGAGAAGCCTCTGGTGATTAAACCCCACGATTGCAAGCTCCTCTGATTCAAACAGCCCCTCCGTTCAAACTACAGGACAAGACAAGCTACTCTCAAGGCTACATTCTTGCAGTCTCCTCCTCCCTGCTGTTTTCACAACTCAGGGATAATTTGCGCCAATGAGTCTCTAGTTAGTAGAAAGTTCCTTTCCCCGCTATTCTTCAAACAAGCCTCTTTTGAACTCTTCATAACTTTTGCTCTAAGAATGTTCTACAGCAGCGGTTCTCAACCTGTGGGTCGCGGCCCCTTTGGCGGTCGAACGACCCCTTTCACAGGGGTCGCCTAAGACCATCCTGCAGATCAGATATTTCCATGACGATTCATAACAGTAGCAACATTACAGTTATGAAGTAGCAACGGAAATAATTTTATGGTTGGGTCACAACATGAGGAACTGTATTTAAAGGGCCAGAAGGTTGAGAACCACTGCTCTACAGGCTTGGGAAAAATACTGATAAGACAACTCCCCAGGACTCTGCGGGACTGTCTCCTAAAAAACAAACTCAACTTCAGCCCCAAATTTTCCTCCCTTCCTTGTCACTTAGCAACAGCCAGGACTTAAGGGGTAAAGGATCCATTTGTTTCTTGCCCTTCTATTGGTTAGCAATGCACCGGCCCCTTTCCTTTGTGGAAAGTACAAGAAACTTCCTCGGTGCATCTCTTTCTTCGGTTGTGAATTCTTTCACATCCCGCGTCACGGGCCCAACCCTAACATCTAACACCTAAAATCGCCTAACAATTATCAACTGAAAAGGTGGATGAAAGACTATGGGTATTTCTGGACTGGAGTTTAGGACATCTGAGGGGAGGGGCAGGCCTTCTGCACCCCCTCCTCCTCTGAAGCTGGACTTCCATCCGTCTTACCCTCTCTCTGCTCTTAATTACCGTGACAGTCCCCTTCTTAAAACTCTCCTTCTCCGAACAGTTGCCTATTTTTGGTTTTTATGAACACGGCTGAAGGGAGATTCTTTTCTTGCTTTAGATTTCTCCTTTTTTCTATACTTGACAACTCTTCAGAAACGGGAACTCCACGGGGAGGATTTAGGGAACATGGAAGGACTTCCAGCCAATAGCCGAGCCGAACTTCTCCAGGAATTTTAAATTCTGTCTTCAGGGAAGCCCTGGGGTTTGGAGAGTTGAATTGAGATTCTGGATTTTCGATAAATCTTTTTATTCCCACCCCTGCTAAAGGGCAAAGCTTTTATTCTTCACGTTTCTCCCGACTCCAGCCGAGCGACATCTTCTTGACTTCAGGAGAGTGGGCAGCCGGAGGGAGGCCCCGTGTCAGTCAGCAGCGTCATGTTTCATTTCTCTCTGCAGAGGTGTTCTACAGCTCTTGCTTTTCTCATTCCCTTTCTGCCGACCCACCGGGAGCAGAGGATCCGCAGACGCTGCTGCCTTATTTGTTTTCCTTCCTGACTCGCAGGATAATGTGATTAGTCGCTAATGGAAAAGGCCGAACTGCATCAAATTTACATCGTGATCGTGCACACTCATTTCTCATGGACCAAGTCCATAGGCTTGAACTGTGAGGGAAGCCAGTAAAGATTCCCGTGAAATAAAATAGGAAGCTCGGGCAGCTCTGGTGAAATCCCAGCTCTGACATTCTCTAGATGTAGCATCTTGGCAAGCTCTCTTTCTCTACGAATTGTATTTCCCTTTTCTATGAAACGCGGGCTCTGAGGGGTTGTGACATGACTTTTAACAGCCGGTGCAAAGCATCTAGAATGGTGTCTGATGAATAACAGGCGGTCAACCCATGTTCATGTCCTCTCCAGTGTTTTATATTGGAAAATGGATATCCAGAGGCATGGAGTGCAAGCCCTGTATCTTTTCCCCAAACCTTACCCAGCCAAGGCTCTGTCTCTGCTTGACACCTCCAGCGGCCACTCACTTCCCTTCGTGAGTCTGTTCTAAGCCCTCATAGTAGAGAGATCGTTCTTACAATGAGATGAAGAGAGAGTATCATGGGCAGGGGTGGTGTGCAATTTTGGGTTTTGTTTGACTGTAGCCTTTTCCCCGCCAGCCGCCATACCCCGTCTCCCCGGCCACGGCCCCAGGTAAAGAAGGCCCTTGTGGCCCTACCTGGTGTGGCTCAGTGGATAGAGCATCGGCCTGTGGATTGAAGCGTCCCAGGTTTGATTCCAGTCAGGGCACATGCCCAGGTTGCGGGCTCAATCCTCACTGGGGGGCATGTAGGAGGCAGCGGATCAGTGATTCTCTCTCATTATTGATGTTTCTCTCTCTCCCTCTCCCTTCCTCTCAGAAATCAATAAAAATATATTTAAAAAATAAAAGAAGAAGGCCAGTGTGGGAGAGCTCCCTGTGGCTCCGCCTCCTGGCTCTCACCACTTGGGTGGTCTTCTCCCAGTGAGAGTGGGCGGGGTCTGTGGCTTGCTTTCCTCCAATAGAATATGGCAAAGGTAATGCTGCTTTCGTGTTACATCTGGTAAGATTGCAAGTGAGTCTTTCTAGAAGATTCTATGCTGTTCTTAGAACACGGCGCCCAAACTGATAGACTGTCTACTGTCCTTCAGCAGAGCAGAGTGTCTGTGGGGCCTCCTCCGACCCTGGGACGCTGCAATAGTCAGAGGCCCAGGTTCAGAAGCTCGGCCAGAGGTCCTCCTGTCAGCTGCCCCGGGCTCTGGCTTGCTCCTCCGTTCCCTCGTCACGGCCACCCCTGTCTCAGCGTTGGCACCGCCGCTTATTAGTGCTCCTGAGACTGGCACTTACTGCTTCACCCACTGCCTCCTGGCTGCCTCCTGACTGTGGCTCAGCTTGTCGTGGACGGACTCTCTGGAGATGAGGCCTCCTGCTTGTCTTCCTAACGCCCCTCCGGCCTGTCTCCTGGGCAGCCTCAGTGGGCTCAGCCTGGCATTGCCCTCCCCGGCCCTCCCTTGGTTCCCGTCTTGCAGGGACAGATGTAAGAAATATTGTGGTTGTGTAAGTAGGTGTGAGGAAAACAAACAGAACCTAGTCCCCTCCCCTCCCCCCAAACTGGTGGACGGAGTTTCATCCTCGTTCATTTCCATTGTCTTGGCTCTGCCGCGGCCTAGGAAGGTCACTTGGGATGCTGCCATCCCATAAATTCACTGGTTATCCTGGCTTTTGTCCACTTCAAAAAATGATGAATGTGCTGCCCCAAGAATATGCCATCCATGAGACAATTTTCTGACAAATTTGGACAAAAGATAAAGTCTGATTCCCAATATAGTTAAAAAAACAACAGTGTCTTCACATTGGGTAAAAGCAAGTACAACTAGATTTGTTTTAACATTTAATGGGAGGTCTTGGGAGAAATGAAAGACTCTTATGCTTTTCAACAAAAGAAGTTCTCTACCGACAGAAAGGAGCAAAGAGTGTATCTGATCCAAGACCGAGGGCCAGCCCAGAAGAAAAATCTCAAAGGATCAAGGAAGTGCTCCGGGATGAGCAGTTTAGCGATTCATTTTCTACACGAGAATAAAAGCCATAGGAAGGCACATGAAATCCGCTGGCAGTAGAGTAAGGAGGTGGGGAAAGTACAGCGGAGAAATCTCTAGAGTCTGATAAAGAGTAAATGGAGAGATTCGTACTTTTTTCCCACTGGTGGGTGCAGGAGCGCTAACATTGAACACAGTGCACAGAGGCGCGTGGGTACAAGGTAGCAACGAGGAAGGAGGAACGCTGGTGCTGTCTCACCCTGACTCGGGCGTGCTTGTCTCTGGGGGTGAGTATCCACAATCATTGCCTCAGCGCGTCACCCCTCCCCGTACCACCCCTTGCTCTTCGCCTTGGTATTCACACCACAAAGGCAGCATCCCTTCCTCCCCCTCAGCTTTGAGCTGTGCCTTGTGTCCAGTAACACAGCTGGTCACAGCCGGCTGGACACAGACAGGGGCTTTGCGTGTGCTTGTATTGTCCAGGAAGAACATACGCCGTGGCCTGCTAATCCTTCGTGGGGGGTGGAAGAAGTGTGGAGGCGAGTCATCCCACGGATCCATTAATATGTGAGCAAGAAGCCAGTGCTGAGAATGAGACTCTGGGGTTGTTTGTTACACAGCAAGAGCTGACAGTCACAAGTCCCTTATAGCACCTCCCAGAAGCTGTGCTCTCCTGATCCTTTGGCTTCACTCCCCACCACGGATCCCCTGGTCACTTCCCCTGAGTGGCCTCCAGGGGATGGCAGGTTCTTGAGCAAGCGCGTGGGGTGGTGATGTGTTCCTATTGGCCCGAATGCCTGCAGGGCCTCTCTCCAGCCTTTCGCCCGCTCACCACAGGGGTTCAGAGTCAGACCGCCCTCTCCGTGGACACAGCCCTGGCCACTGATGCGTGGGTGCACATACTTGCTCTCTGCGTCCTCACCTGGGAAATGTGTGCAACACTCGCTCAGAGGGCTTCCTGACCATTACATAAGTCACGTGCTGCACTAGTTTAACCTGCTCAGTAAGATTTGCTGATGTTACATATTCTTTCCATGTAAGATTTACATAAAAGTCACTTTATCTTGAGAATTTGCTATTCCCGCCCCCTGGCTTCGGTCTCCCTGTTCCCTGGAATGAAACTCCCTGTACTGCCCTGTGACGGGGGAGACCTTAAACCTCTAAGTCTAAGGGGACAGTGTCTCTTAGTCAGCGCCGGTTGGGACGTAGCAGGGGCCGAGTCTGCCTCGTACTGCGCTGAACTCTCCCCTGGGCAGTGGCCTCTTGCTGCCCCACCTGAAACCGGGCTTCCCAGAGCCACATCCATGATCAGCGTCCACATCGGCCCGGCCTCCCGACCTCTGACTGTGCCTCTGTTCTCGCCTTAGAACCAGGAACATGTCCTTCCTGCACGTTCATTCCAGAGGGACGGGCGGACATGACTGTTCACACGGAGGAGTAGACATACGCAGCGGGTGTCCTTCTGGGAGCCAGTAAACTAGAGGCTATTAATTCAGCCTGAAGACGAGGAGTTTAAAACGCGTTTCCCGTTTAATGACGCGTTCCGCGTAACTCGATTGTGTTCCGTTTGGGAAATGGCAGGAGAGTGCTCTCGCGGCTAAGTTAGCACCTGTTACACGGCCAGGCCTTTCTCCCCGCTGGCCAGGGGCGCGGTGGTTGCACCGCTTTCCTAAAGAAGAGGAAAGAGGAGGGAACGCATCACCGAGTTAAACCGAATCCAGTGTCGCTCCGGGAGTCCTGCTCTGCTCACCCATTTTTAGGAACACGGGCTGCGGATGGGTGAGCCCGCACTCACTGCGTTTCCTTCACGCGGTTTCTGCCACCCTCCCCTTCCTGGGAGACGTTATGAGGAAGTGGCAACCGTTCCCCACAGCTTTTTGAGAGCTTCGAAGCGAATAATTTAGTGTAAAGGGTTGAACTGGTAAAGAAGAAAGCGTCAGGTACACAGGAGACAAGGGTTGCCGCTTCGAAGTCAAAGAAAGGTGCCCGTTGCTCACTGGGGACGTTGAAGCGAATTTTCCCGGCGTCTTGGCCTTAGATGGAAGCGACAGAGACAGCGCACAGTCTGCCTTCAAGTGCAGCCTCCAGGGCGCAGTGGCTGTTCCCGTGGCATGGTGCTGGTCAGTGACGAAGCCGCGCCTGTCACGGAGGGACAGGTGGCGCTGGGGTTGCGGCCTCACCCGCGTCCACGGTCCCCTTGACCGTGTCGCTCTGAGCAGCCGCCTGCCCTCGTTCGCCTCGGCTGGGTCAGCGGGGGAGGAGCGGGTGCTGGACCAGCTTTGCGGAGCTGAGCAGGAAGATGTTTTGGGGGCTTGGATGACCCGGTGACTCGCTGGCATCTCTGCTGGGGGAGGGCACGGGCTTGTTGAGATATAAGTTAATGCCACCAGGGCTCCTGCTTCCAGTACAGATGCTCCGTGTCGCTCACTCAGAAATCATCTTGCAGCCTCCTCAGAGCGCGGGTGCAACCCCCAGCGTTACTGCCCATCACGCCCACTTCTACCCACTGCCTCCCAGGCCCCTGGCCGCAGCCTTAGGCCGCCACCAACCTGCTCTCTGCCTCTTACACTCGCCTATCAGAAACCTTTCCACTTATAGTGGCTTTACCTGATGTAAATACGTGGAGTTGGTCCCGGCGTCCGTCCCTAGGCCCCGGTTCCGAGGCCACCCATGCTGCACGTGTATTCTGCATCCTCACCAGCCAGGCACCACGTGGTCCTTTCCGTCACCCCCTACTTACGCTGCATTTCTCTTTCCACCAGGTCGGCTGGTGGTGGCCTCGCTAGTGAGGCGTGGTCACCAGTCACAGTAACTAACGCCCACCTGCGCGCTGACACCTGCCTGTGGAGCACTTAAATGCATTCATTTGCTCGGCCGGTTCATTGGAAACAAGTATAGACCGCCGCCCCTGCCGCAGCGTGCGGGGCGGGAAGGGGGCGCCGGGCGGCGGGGCTGCTGCTCAGTGAACGCACCGCGGCTAGAGCCGAGCCGGAGCCGGGTGCCCGCTGGCTGCCGGCCCGGCGTGGGGCCGCTGGCTCAGTCCCCGGCACACGCAGTGCGGGTAATTAGCTATGCAAATCAGGTAATTACGGACATAAATGCCCACCGCGCCTCCCTGTCTGCGGGCGGGACTGCCAGGTCTGGACGGACCATATGATCCATCTCCATGGGCTGGCGCCGCCTCAGCAGGAGGAGAGGCACGGCCCGGCCCAGCTGCCCCCACTCGGGTTCTGCAGTGACTCCCCTTATTTTATTTTATTTTATTTTAAATATATATTTGTATTGATTTCAGAGAGGAAGGGAGAGGGAGAGAGAGACAGAAACATCCATGATGAGAGAGAATCGTGGATCGGCTGCCTCTTGCACACCCCCTACTGGGGACCGAGCCCACAACCCAGGCATGTGCCCTTGATCGGAATCGAACCTGGGACCCTTTGGTCCGTAGGCCGACGCTCTATCCACTGAACCACACTGGTTAGGGCAGACTACCCTTTTTTAAAAATTGATTTCATAGAGGAAGGGAGAGGGAGAGAGAGAGAAACACCCATGATGAGAGAGAATCATGGATCAGCCGCCTGTTGCACACCCTGCACTGGGGATGCAGCCCACAACCCAGGCATGTGCCCTGCTCGGGAATCGAACCCAGGACCCTTCAGTTCGCAACCCAGCGCTCTATCCACTGAGCCACACCGGCCAGGGTGGTGAATACCTTTCTTATTCACTGTTGTCTGAAATGGACTCTTGTCGTTTACATAGGAAATACGCTGTCTCGTAGAGAAACATAAGTGGGTCAGTCACTGACTAGGTCACTGAGACAGAACATTTGCCAAGCTCTCCGGACGGCACTGGGAGTAAAGGTGACCACGGCCCCGCCTTCTTCCCGTGCGACAACTATCCAGGGGTCTGTGTTCCGCGTGATTTAATGTGTGTAGGACACGCTCATTCTCCTGGAAAGAGCGGGGAGTGTGACTATGTTACTTACAAGTGGAGGCCCGGAGAGGGTAGGAGACCGGCCGGGAGACGCAGGGAGGAGTGAGGGTAGACCCAGCTCTGTGCTATCTGAAATCTCGGGTCCTTTTATTTTTCAAATATATTTTTATTGACTTCAGAGAAGAAGGGAGAGCGAAAGAGAGAGAATCATGGACTGGCTGCCTCCTGCACGCCCCACACTGGGGATCGAGCTGTGACCCGGGCATGTGCCCTGAGCAGAATAGAACCCTGACCTCTTGGTTCATAGGTTGACGCTCAACCACTGAGCCCTACAGGCTGGGCTGGAATCTCAGGTATGTTAGATAGTGTGTCATGATCACAGAAAAGTGATAACTTCTCATCAAGTGAAGACAGAAGCCCCCACTTGGGGTTCAGTCACAGGGACAACCAGGGTGGCCTTTAGCCTGTTGTAGGGGCCACACCCTCCTGACCATCCTCTCTGACCAGGACAGGCCTGCCCGGTTGGAAGTAGAGTCCTGAGCAGACTCAGACTCACGTCTGACTTCTTGGGCGTGTGGGCGTGTCCCTGCGTCTGCCTGGCTTGACCAATGAGCACGTCTTCGCCGCCATCGCACTGTGGAATGAGGAGGAGGAGGGGGGTGGGTGAGCAGAAAAAGGGAGGCCTTTGAGGAAGGGAGGTGCTACCCCGCAGGGAGGAGCGGGCCTTGGTCCCTCCAGCTTCTCGCAGATTCTGCCTGGGAGGTGGATGCCCACGTCTGCGGTCCTGAAGGAATGTATTTTTTTTTTTTTGGGGGGGGGGGGGCGGGGGGGGGCGCTTCTCTGCATTCCCCACAGGGCTCTGCTCATCTCAGTGAGACTGGAGTGACTCTGACGGGCGTCCTGGGAATAATGCTCAAAACATCCAGTCCAGACGCCACCACGTTTAGACAAAACAACGGCCCCCAGAAAGAAATGGTGGGGGGGGGGGAGAGGCTGGCGTTCTCTCCCAGAACCTCAGAGCCCTGCCCCCCACGGCGGAGAGCAGATGCCTCCCTCGATCTTTCCTCTGTAGGTTAATGTTTTCTTATTAAGAAGATAAATAGTGTGCAATCCACACGTCTTTCAGCCTGGATGATGCTGACGGCGACCGATTCGTTTGAAGAGAGAAAGGCAGCGCCCGGCCCCAGGAAGAGGGAATCGGGTTGACGGGCGAGCTCCGGGCTACAGCGGCAGCACCGAGCACTGGGAATTCAGCGGGAGGTGCTCCTGGCTCCAGGATTTCATGAGGAAAAGCTCAGGGTTATGGGGGCCCTGCCATACGTGCCTCTGGAGGCAGGAGCCCAGTGGCTGATGAGAATAAGATTTCTGACAGATGGGGATGGATTTGCATTTATTTGTGAAGTTTTACAAGTCACTGTGATGCACACACCTGTAGCATGTTGGCTCGTTCTTCTGCAGGATGCCTACACGGTGGAAAATTAATCGAGCTGAGGAGACCATCCGAGCAGTGAGAGATGATCGATGCCACACACCAACCAGCCGCAGGCCGGGCCAATCCTGCAGGTGCCACCGTGGATGTATGAGGCAGGGGCACTGGGGTGTGTTCGCTTTTTAATTAAACACAACAGATATTACTCATGGGACACGGTGTCTCTGAGAAGCTGTGCGAATTCGTTATAACGTGCCGGGCTCTCCCTGGGATCTGTGGACAGCACAGCTTTAAATTAATGCTTATTCTTGTTTCCACTGTTCAAAGTGCCTCTATGACCCCCGGCCCAGCACTCCTGACGGTCTCGTGTCTTCTCCGTCTTCACGCCCACCCGCACGCATCGCTTCTGTTTCCCAGAAAACCACATATTGCAGACGGACGTTCATATCAACCACATCACTTTGACATAAAGTATTAGGACGTCCCGTGACGCTATGGGTTGTGAGTACCTCCTAGTTGTTGGGT
>NW_005871808.1:151829-163497 GCF_000147115.1 Myotis lucifugus | reverse complement strand
AGTTGAATTAGCCGGTTATTGAAACCACCCTAGGGTTCTCCCCGGGGACACTACTCCTGCTGCCCAGGGTGCGAGTCCCGTTAACAGCGGGGATTACGAGATGGAAGCGCCACGAGTCGGTCACGCTCGTGAGTGGACCTGGAGACGCCCGCAGCTTCGACAACACGCTGCCACCGTTTCATCGGACAAGCCAAGCAGGTGCTTCTGGATACAAGCGCCCCTCTTCACAGCAGGGCAGGATCCTCTCCGGGCGCCTTGCACCCGACGGACCGGGTCCAGCTGTTCAGAGAGCCTTGGCCAGGAGCACAGGGGCAGGATGCAGAGACCTGGTGACAGCGATGCAGAGACCTGGCGACAGCGAGACAGTCTTGTCTCCCCCAGTCCTCACGCATCACCCTCCCCCCCCCCCCGCGTGGCCGCCAGGGATCTGTAGCTGCAGAGACCCCACCTCTGATTCAGGAGGGACCCTGGTCAGCTGAGGCGCATCAGGGAACAGCGCTGGCCATGCGATTCGCCAGGTGGCGGGCTCTTGGCTGGAGGTGACCCCACACAGGAAGCTGACGACCTGCTGTGACAGCGTGGGGAGCGCCGCACGGTCCTCGGCCGGAAGCAGGAGGCCCAGCGCCACTGCTGAGCACTGGGCATCTCTTAGGGTGAAGACGGTGCACAGAGGCAAGAGCCCCAGGAGCCCCAGGAGCCCCAGGAGCCGCTGCCCGCCCGGCACGAGGAGGAGCGGCGGGAGGACTGTGGACTTGCAAACCGAGGCTGCCGAGCTCCGCCACTCCCTCATGACCCAGAGATGGAGTGCGTTCTCTCTGTCTGTCTGTTTTCCGGCTGGAAAGATAGTGATGACCCAGGAAGGCAGGACAAAGGCAAGGAGACGTGGCCACCGACAGGAGCACCAGGAGCAGAAGTTGCAGGGAAGCGGACAGGCTGCGGCTCCGCGGGGAAGGGCGCAGGGAGAACCTGTGAGGCGGGCCGTCCCTCTAAGAAACGAGGCTCCGATGAGCTCATCGCGAATCCCGTTCAGAGCGTTGGGTTCGCGATGAGCCGGAACGGAGTCCAGGTCCGGCCGACTCGGCGCTTTACTTTCCGTCTGTGTTGTGGCCTCCTCTCCATCCAGAGGAAGCCACCGCCGGAGACAAGGGAAGTCACGGAAGATGCTCTGAGCGGGCGGCTCAGGCAGGAAACGTACTGTGAGGACGGTCTCCCCCACTGGACGGTCTGTGCCGGGAACACGCCAGCGTGGCCCTGGGTCTGTGCGAAGGCTGGATGCAGCCAGGCCTGGGGAGTGTGTGCGCCTGGGAGACACGCATCTGCCTGCGGGAATCCGGCTTGCCTTTGGGTTAGGAACCGAGGAGCAGCTGCGGAGGGTGAACCCAGAGGGTGGGAGTTGAGTCTCACACAGTGCAGGGTAGACACGTGCAGGGGGCGGGCAGGTAGGGGTACAGGTTAGAGTCCTCAAAGCACAGAGTTATCCTTGACTCACGATTTATTAGTTACTGCACCGTTTTCCATACAAACACTGCAAGCCTGCTCTGCCCCCTGCGCCTTCGGAGGGGTAAACCCATGGCTATGCTCCCTGTCCTCAGGCCCAGGCCGCTGTGGGTGGCCCCCAGCCCTGACAGCAGCGAGTGAACTTCGTTCTATGGGTTAGTTCGGGACAGATGACGACTTGTCAGCTGCCAGTGTTGTGGGAGCTGCTGCCGAGCGGGGACGCAAGGGGCTCCTCCGAGGGAATCGCTCACTCTCCGGGCGTCCACCTGCTGCAGCCGTCTCCGAGGGGTTAAAGTTCAAATGCATTTTTCTAGGAGAAAAATTTTGATCACATGTTTCTATTGGATGACTTTTTAAAATTATTTTTTTAGAATATGTTTTTATTGATTTCAGAGAAGCGGAAGGGAGAGCGAGAGAGAGATAGAAACACCGGTGATGAGAGAGAATCATGGATTGGCTGCCTCCTGCTCACCCCACACTGAGGATCGAGCCTGCACCCTGGGCACGTGCCCTGACCAGGAATTGAACCGTGACCTCCTGGTTCTTGGGCCATCACTCACCCACTGAGCCACATTGGCTGAGGTGTACGATTATTCTTTTTTTCTTTCTATTCTTTATTGTTTAAAGTATTACATATGTCTCCTTTTCCCCCCATTGACCTCTCCCTGGCCGCTCCCACCCCAAGCACATGCCCTCACTCCCCTATATCTGTGTCCATGGGTTATGCTCATATGCATGCACACAAGTTGTATGATTATTCTCAACATACATTCATTGACCTGGATTGGATGTTAAGGAGAATGGAGATATGTTTACCTACTGCAACCGTCAACTCCTACTTAGCACATGGGCCCGGTGGTCACAAGGACATGGCGGGGGTATCTCTCTCAATACCATGAGGGTTTTAATAAAGTTTTATTTAAACTTGAAATAGTTGTACATGTGACTAAGAGGGAAGAAAAGGAACCGAGAGTAACTTAGTGTTTAAGCTGTGCGGCTCACAGAGCAGCAGGACTCGTGGGCGTGACCTCATTCTGTCCTCGCATAATCTCGCAAGAAAGCAATACGCTGCCTTCGTCCAGACGGGCACGTGTTGCTGAGGGACAAACCACAGACACACACAGAACCCGCCGCACAAAGATACTCCCAGAGAAGAGAGCGGTGCACAGACACAGCATTCTTTGGGAAAATGGAGTTCATAGTATTGCTAAAATATTCATGATCTTAAACACAGAGCAGTTTGAAGACCCATTCCTAATTTAGCATAGATAAGAAGGCCATAGTATTATTATTAGTAAACATAATTACTAATCCATTACAGAACATTCAGAACGGAGGTGGAAATTTGGGCAAGTTAATACAAATATTTGAGTGTTTTAATTTATCATTTGTAACAAGGAGCAATTGGCCTATTTTAAGTGATTTCACATAAAGCCCTAGTGCAGCGGTTCTCAACCTGTGGGTCACGACCCCTTTGGCGGTCGAACGACCCTTTCACAGGGGTCGCTGAAGACCGTCCTGCATATCAGATATTTACATGACGATTCATAACAGTAGCAACATGACAGTTATGAAGTAGCAACGAAAATAATTTTATGGTTGGGGGTCACAACATGAGGAACTGTATTTAAAGGGCCAGAAGGTTGAGAACCACTGCCTTAGTGCCTTTCTGACCCGTAGCACCCCGAGCACTGGCATATCTGAGTGGTGGTGGCGTGATTGCGACATTAAACGAACGCGCAAGGTGGAGGCAGGTCACGGGAAATGAACTTGAGCAAATCTCACACACACGCTCCAGAGCAATCACTGTGGCCGAGTGACGCCTTGCAGTGATTGCTCTCAATATGCAGTGTGTCTTCTGGCTGAAGTTTATAAAATTCAGCAAAGAAAACCTTCAAAAACTCCCACCAATAGTCAGACTTCTTAGAAATAAAAGACTGATTTCAGTAATCATTTGCGTACACACTGATTTATTGTTGAATCCCACCCTAGTAGAGGCTCTGCAGTGAGCAGGGGCCGGACACGCCAGTCCCTGCTGGCCGCGCTCCCAGGCCTAAGACGGCCCCTGCGGGCCCAGCCCCGGGCTTCTCGGCTGCACTGCGATGCCTGTCCCCTCGGTCATCACCACGGGGGAGCGAGGCTCTGCCCCCGGCAGGGACGGAGGTGCTGGGCCTCCCCTGCTCACAGCCTTCCTCCCTCGGGGAAGCGTCTGGGAGCCGGGGCCTGGGGCTTGCAGCCTGCGCTCAGCGGGGACCAGGCCAGGCCGCCAGCATCAGCACCGCCCGTGGTGCCGGGCTGGCTGCATGGATTTCTAGCCACTTGTGTCCCTGCCTCAGGAGGGACCAACTCAGAAGTGGACTCAGGAGCTGGGCAGTTAAAGTCTGAGAACGACTTGGCCAGCTGCGTTGTTGATGGCGAGGCGGGGGGCACACGGGTTTCTTCTGCGCCCCCTGCCATGAGAGCCACAGCCCCTCCCGGGCACCTCCCACCAGGACCTGCGGGGCAGAGCGGTGACCACAGGAGCTCAGCTCCGCACAGGGAGCCAGGTGCGCCCCGCAGGCTGCCCCGGGGGACCCGCCGAGGACGGGTGGGCCTGCAGCTGCGCTCAGCACCGCATCTTAGACGGGAGGCCGTGTCGTACGCAGAGACTGAGCCCAGGGACCGCCCAGAACCTCCCAGAACACTCGGGCGGAGGGTGCCAGCCGCTCACCTGGCACCGCCTCTCTCAGCGGAGGACTCTCGCCATGTCCGCCACCTCCACGGGCTCCTGTTTGTTTTTTCAATAAAAAACAGCCCGAGCACGAACGGTTCTGTGCCCAGGAGGCCCCCGAGGGCTGGGGAGGAACCCTGGGCCCGTGTCTGTGCGTCTGGATCAGTCCACCTGCAGGGGCCCAAGGGCCTGATTAAACTTCTGCTGTGCAAGCAGGTTTTTGGAGGCAAAGCGCGTGGTTTTCGTGGCCGGGGTGAAAGAGTCGGCGCTGTCATATTTCCTTCTTTTTTGTGCTGCATAATATGCTCCACTGGGAGTCCCTCACAGCCCAGTGAGCCAGCACTAACAAGTTACCTCACACAGATTAGTTCTGCCAGCGACGGTTTTCCTTTTTCCCTAAACTTTGATTTGAATCTCTGTGGTAATTTCATGAATTCAAAGATTTTTGTTGCTTTACCAACAAATGTCTCCATGTTGCCTTACTTTAAAGAATATGTGTATGTAACCAGGGAATCGTTGTTTTACAAAGAACAGGTTTTGTGAAACTAGTTTAAGCAAACAAGGAGCCCGAAGGGTAACTTGGGAACTCACAGGTCCCAGCCTCCTAAAGCCGACCGAGCCGGGGGGGGTCTGTGTGCAGCAGGCCGAGCCTCGCCCCTTTCCTCTCAGAAGCCCAGTCTCCCGCCTGGTTCTCTCTCTCCCTCTCCCTCTCCCTCTCTCTCTCTTACCCGTTTCAGCCAAAATCCAGCCTTCTGGCCTCATCTCTATAAGAGCCGGGACCCACACTGTGACATGTGCTCTCGACTTCTATGATTCCATGCTGCATTGGCTACACCAGCAGAAACTTTTAACAAAGAGAAAGCAAATAGATTTACGAAAATTGCAAAGAGGTTGACACAAGTACTATTGGAAACTTGTGGGGATGTATACTGAGGAAACCCCAGAGAATGCGCTAGAAAACAAAAGCAGAGAATCGGAGAAGCGGTAATACCCAGGGCACACGCTCATCATAGATAACCCAGCGGCTTTCACATGGATCAGCCACAATCAATTAGAACTTATTGATTCACCACAGTAACACAGGGATTAAGTACTCAGTCAATCAACTTAACGTGACTTCTGTAATGTAACTAAAACACATATAATTAAAACAAATGAAATGGGGACACAGTCATACGGTTTTTATAACTTAAATTTTGTCAAAATAGAAATATACTAAAATGTACAAGACCGGTGAAAATAACAACCAGAACACTTTGAAGAGGACGCTTGAAAAGTAGGAACATTACCAGAGCATGTCTTTATTTTTCTGCTTTTCTATGTGAATACGTTTTACCACTTCTAACGCTAATGTCCTCAGTAAATGGCCTGTGCTTTGTAAATGCATCGTTATTCGTTTGATTTCTCAGAATACACGTAGCAGCCGGAGACGCGGGACGCGCCCGGGAGGACGTCAGGGCTGACCTCCCCTCTCCACACTAATGACCACAATCTCGGGAAAGCCTGTCGCTCCTTCGGAGATCAATTTCCTCCTTTGTTCACCAGAGAGAGGCTTCCGGAATGAAAGCCAGGGCACCGGCCCTGGGCGGCACGAGCTGCAGGTGCGGAACTTGCCTGTGGGGCGGAGGACACCATCTTCTTGCCCAATGAGAAGGCGGGGCCCTGCCCCTTCGCCGCCTGAGCATAACTGCACCGCAACTTCGACAGGTGGGGACATTCTCATACAGCTCCGGGGGCAATGATGACATAAGTGCATCCATCAATAACAAGCAAGTGTGCCGGCCGGCCTGGCTCAGTGGCTGAGCGTCAACCTATGAACCAGGAGGTCACGGTTCGATTCCCGGTCAGGCCACAGGCCCGGGTTGCAGGCTCCATCCCCAGCAGGGGGCGTGCAGGAGGCAGCCGATCCATGGTTCTCTCTCATCATGGATGTCTCTATCTCTCTCTCCCTCTCCCTTCCTCTCTGAGATCAATAAAAAAAATATTTTAAAATAATAACCAGCAAACGTAAGCAGGACGCAGACATTTTGGAGAGCACACATGTGCCTCTGAAGCAGGCTGCCTTCCTGCTCAGGGTCTTTTCCATCATTAAACTCACTTGTTCCTGAGCTGAGAGGAGCTGCGCAGCTGCAGGCTCGGTGCTTGCCAACTTGACGGCAGTTTGGAGGCTGTGCAAGTTCTGAGCACTTCACTGGGCTTGGAAGCCATTTTTGCAAAAACTGGACGCGGTGGCAGCCTGAGATGGATTTTAGAGCAAGCAGGTCGGCGCAGAGGCACAGGGCAGAGGTCTGCATCAGGCTGGCACTTTGGATACGGAGGGTTGCGTGGAGCCTTGGTGCCTCTGGGATGCGGTGACCAGGCTTGACCTTGGAGAACAAATTGGTTATGTAAGTGTGTGGCTTGAATCAGCAAGCACAGAGGACTCCTCTAGCTCTGGGTGAATTACGTTTTCCTTGAGCACAATTTTAAAGCTGTAGAACTTAGAGAAAGTCAACCAGACCCCACGTCCCAGAGACTGAGACTCACGATTTGTTTTCGCAAAATGGAAAGCACGTTAATTCTCTATCCTGCTTCCCTCCCCTCACCCCCACTTAACATTCCAATAGGAATTGTCCTGTGTCATTACCTGCTTTTAAAAATAAAGTTCATTGATTTTGTGATTGCACTTTATGGATCGACCATACTTGACGTAACCATTTTCTGTACTGGAGACCCCACTTTTTTGCCCTTATTTGTGAAAGTGTGCTGAAAGCGTAAATCTGTGCTTGGATTTCTGGTAATTTGCTTCTACATTTTTGCTTGAAATTACTGGGCCATAGGGTGTCTTGATTTTAAGGTTTTAAAACATATTTTGAAATTGCTTTCCAGAAAATGTTTTACCAATTTGGTGTTCTCAGCCGACATTGTGAATTCTTAATGTCATCCGTGATTACATTTGGATGGATGCGTGCCGGCGATTGTAAAGGCCTGGGAGACTCTGGCCTTACCACGGGCTGCGGGGATCCTTTCCTGCATTCAGATTTCTCTTGACTCCGCAGGGCGGTGGGCGTCCCAGGAGGACCGGGCACCCACGGGCAGGGCTTAGGACGGAGAGAGTGAACTGGCCAAAGAGCTTTCAGAATAGGAACTTGCTGGCAGTAATGGGGACACTGCAAATAGATAATTAGAATCTATTCGTCCACAGGGTAAAATGTTTATTTCTCCAGAGATATTAAAAAAAATGTAGAGCCTGTCTTCCTCTGGTCGGTTCAGAATCCACGCTGGTCATGTAGAGGCTAGAGCAGGTAATGCTGAAGGCAGTCGGTAACGCAGGTACCGAATCGCCACGCTCACCGTCTTGTACAGAAGCGCCTCTGGATGTACCTGTTGTGTCGTTGGTCTCTGTTTTATGTGACGGTTCTTCCTGTAAGCATTCCCATCTCCTCTAACTCAGGCTGGCACCCTATGAATCCACATCTGGCACCCAGGCAGGAGTTTGGGGAGCATCTGAAAGGAGCAGGGATGGGTGGAGAGCTACGGAGTTCCACCCCTGAGAAAGCGGTTACCAGGGGTATTTTCAGGAGAGCGAACCGGTTTGTTAGGTCCACCTGAGAAAGCGGTTACCAGGGGTCGTTTCAGGAGAGCGAACCGGTTTGTTAGGTCCTTCTGGTCTACGCCCTCCCGAGTGACCTGAACAGCTGAGCATTGTCCGGTTCATGTTCTACTTGTGTTTTCCCACCGTTTGGCGTGTGGAGTTGATGAAGACGTCAACCTCTGAACCGGAGAAGTGACTTCTGTAATGTAACTGGAACACATGGCATTAAAAGAAATGAAAAGGGGACACAATCATAAGGTTTATAACTTGCATTTTGTCAAAAATAGAAATATATGAATTAATCTACACTATCACTTTGATTTCACAGAAGAGAGATGCCCTGAGCATCCCCAATGCGGGGGCCGGAGCTCCTCCTCCCCATGAGCTTCCTTCCTACCTAAAAGCCCTCACTGTGGACCTTTGTTCCAGAGTCTTCTGGGAGATGAGTGTATATCTGACAAGTATTTGCTTATTGATTGATCAATTTTTTTTTAGTTTTTTAAAACTTTTTTTTCAAAGAAAAATATCAATATCCAATTGGAAACATTATTTAATTTCATTTTTTAAATCTAGAAGTAACTTACTGATTTTCTATTTCACCACCTCCCCCTCTTCCCCTTACTGAGGTAAGAAGCATCCAAACCTGTAGAGAACTTTTATGAGTTTAATTTGAGGCAAACATAATTGTCAGGGAGCAAGATCTCAAATTCTCCGGAGGATAGCAGTTCTGCCGTTTTAAAATGTGTTTGGAGTTAAGGAGGGCGTGATGAGGAGGGCATGGAGGTGGGAGACTTGGGCTCCCAGTGTGGGATTGGGTTAGAGGTTTGTGCCTTAGGGGTGGTTACGACCTTGAGGGGTATTACTTTGAGAGGAGTGTTGACCTGCACCAGCACAGCCCACAGGAACACGGACAGGTTGGCTTAGAAACCCTTCGCTAAAAATGTTACAGGCCTGGGCGTGACTAGTCACCTTGACCTGCCCAGGCAGGAATTTATTTTTAAATTAAAAAATAATTTAAATATATTTTTATTGATTTCAGAGAGGAAGGGAGAGGGAGAGAGAGAGAGAAAAACATCAATGATGAGAGAATCATGGATCGGCTGCCTCCTGCACGCCCCACACTGGGGATCAAGCCCACAACTTGGTCATGTGCCCTGACCGGAAATCCAACAGTGACCTCCTGGTTCATAGGTCGATGCTCAACCACTGAGCCACCCGGCCGGCCCCAGGTAGGAATTTATGATCAGATCACCCTGTGAGGTTACTTTCCATAGAACCTTTTTCATCCACAG
Organism: Myotis lucifugus; assembly: GCF_000147115.1. Taxonomy (NCBI): domain Eukaryota; kingdom Metazoa; phylum Chordata; class Mammalia; order Chiroptera; family Vespertilionidae; genus Myotis; species Myotis lucifugus. Next base: position 154,424 of record NW_005871808.1, on the reverse strand, counting down.
CCTTTGAATGCTTTCTACCCGCTGTGCTGGCACAGGCAGGGGTCATGAGGGACAAATCCAAGGTGACGTCACACTTAGGGGAGGCCTGACCGGGCCCAGGTCCCTTTGGGCCCCTCTGAAGGAAGGGAGTGGGCCTGAGCCCTAGCGGTAGGTTTTGTGGCCCAGACCCGGCCAGGTGAGCCCTGCTGTGAGGTAGGCCATCCAGGCACAGGCTGCGGGGCGGTGGGGGGGGGGGGGGGCATCTCTGTCCTCTGAGCTCGATTCCTGCTGATTCTCCCAGCAAATGCTTCTCAAAATTCTTTGAAGTTGGTTCTTTCTTGTGTACACAGACAGAATTATCCTTCATTAATGCACATCGATCCCATGGATTTAGTTAAAAATTAATTCATCGATCCGCGGGCTTACAGCAACCGCTTTCATGGGATGTGGGCACGCCGGTAACGCAGGGCCAGCTTTGAGAAGGAGGCGCAACCAGCCCAGGCGACGGGAATAGAGCGCACCCTGCGGCTGGCATCGCCGCCCCCAGGGAATGAGCGCGTCATGGTGATTTACTCAGGCGATGGGGCGCTGGGGGCTGGGGTCCTTGCAGGAACCACGGAGAAACGCTGGCCTAAGGCTGGAGGCTGCAGCCTTGACCAGGCCCCTGGTGTCCGCCGAGCTCCCTCTCCATCTGCTCCCGCCGACTCCTTCACCTCTCCTCTTGTCAGGCCGGGTGCTGTCCCCCACCACCTACTCACCGTGTACTGAAAGGACCCTCTTCTCTCTTATTCCCCCCTTGTGTATGGTCGTTCATAGGACGTAAAGGGTGCGTCTCCCCCATGTTTTCTAGCCTGCAAAGCCCACTTACCCATCAAGGCGAGCCTCTGGGTCCCTGAAGGCCGTCCCACCTCGCGCGGCCAGTCCCCTCCGCCTCCTGGCTTCCCGCGTGGGGTCTGGGGCGTGTGCTGATGAGCTGTTGCCGGGGAGCCGTGCGTGCTTCTGCCGCCTCTCCTGCAAATTCCGTGGCCATGGTGTTGAGTCTGTTGGAGCCGTTAGAATAACAGTGCCAGACGCCGGTGGCTTATAACAACAAGACTTTCTTCTGGAGACAAGACGTGCAAGATCAAGGGCCAGCAGACTCTCTGTCTGGTGAAGGTTCTCGGTCCGTGGAAGGCCATCTATTGACTGTCCTGACACGGTGGGAGGGGTGGGGTGCTCTCTGGGGCCCATGGGCCTCACCCTTATGACCCCATCTCCTTTGAAAGGCCCCCCACCAAGTACCAGCACAGGGATCAGGGTTCGTTGGTGAATGTTGGGAACACACTCAGTCCACAGCGACCGTGATGAACATTTGTACCGTCTGCATTTCCCTAGAGAACGGCATTTCCTGGGCCTGATGCGGCTTCCTGGGCACGAGCTCCCACATTGACTCCTGAGTGTTGAGGGGTTCGGACTCTACCCCCAACCCCAACTCTCTATCTGGACGCTCCTGGCCTCCCCGCCCTGTGAATCCCCTCAGCTTGTGGTCAGCAGCCTTGGCTGCAGCGATGTCAGCAAATGCTGGCCCGTGTCCATGTCCTGTCCACTCTGCCGCATCTCTGTTTACCAGCCACATGGTCGCGATCCCACCCACCCTTCACCCCCCGCAGGGGGACCGGGCGTCGGACCTGCTCCTTCCTGGCCCAGGTGATGGAACGAGGAGGCCCATCCGCCCCCTGGTTAGTTGGCAGTTCTCTCCGGGCTCGGGCCCTGCCTCCTCGGTGTTTACCCTCCGTCGGCCGCGAGGCCGTGGGCAGAGGGTGCTCCGTGGGTGTCTGCCGATGGGGAGTGAATGGATTAATTGCAGAAGGCTGAGCACCAGCTCGGGAAAAACAAACACACAAACGAGGTCCCATCTGCGGGCGATGCAAGCGGTGGCAGGAGGCCTCCCGCAGCCCCCCACCCCCACCCCGGGCAGCTGGGCTGAGTGGAGCTTTAAGTGAGAAGCCCGTTTCGGTGCCGATAACCAGATGTGGTGATGCCTCCCGGGGGAGGCGGCTGGTGGCTGCCTCGCTATCTCCCGCCTGCCGAGTTGAGGCAGAGCCGCGGGAGCTCTGAGGGCCCGGGTGGCCCTCCTGTGGGAGTGGGCTCTGCCACCACGCCTTGCCCTGCAGCTGACCTCGTTTCTCTTACCCCAGCCCCATGGCACCAGGGTCTGGCACTGTTATTTTAACTCAACTGCAACAGCTGGTTTCTGTTCAGCAGTGCCCCTGTCGCCGTGAACATCTCTGTTCACCACTGACGTTCCCGGCCTTGCAGCTGGGGCTCCGGATCTGATGGCCCCAGTGCTCTGTGCTCCAGCCAGAAAACGGGGCCAAATTAGCCAATGTCAACTGTGCCCCCCTATGCAAGGCGCTGCCCTGGACTCAGTCCCTCCCTAGAAAGCAAGGCTGCTGGCCAGGCCGGCTGGGGCCTGAGGAGCATCTGGCAGCTGTGGGGGGAGCGTGACGTCTGGAGGGGGATTCTGCAGGTGAGGGAGACATCGGAGCAGGAGGCCACCCGTCACATCATGATGGTGAGGGTTTGCAAATGAGAGTGAGTGGGAAGGAGACCAGGTGGGCAGGGGAGACAAGGTGG
>NW_005871808.1:0-150559 GCF_000147115.1 Myotis lucifugus | reverse complement strand
GCAAAGGTGGCCTCGGCTGCAGCCGGGCCAGCTCCCGCAGAGGGGTGCGCAGACGCGGGCCAGGGAAAGATGCGGCACACAGGGCTCCTGGGGGCGAGTCAACATTTAGGAATGTGGCTGAGCTGCCATTAAACTTCAAATGAGGGACAGACTCTTGTCCAGGCGGAGAGCAGTCCGGGGGTCGGGAGGGGTGGCCACTGGGCCAGTGGTCCTCCATGTGGCACACGGAAGGGCCAGGGGGTGGGGGCAGAGCAGGGACAATGGCTTCAGGGGTCTGGTTTAGGGGCTGCAACCGGAAGTTATAGAAATAGGAGTTGTGGGTCGGCCACACTGCAGCGTCTCCGAAGGCGGTGCAAGGGCTGTGAGTGACTGTTGAGCGCCATTGAGCAGGGAAGTCACGTGTTAGACCTGAGCTTTGGAAACTCACCTGCAAGCAGAGAGGTGCTCCGGCGAGGCAGGAGGGGGCTTCGTGGGGGCGAAGGGGCGTGCAGGCCAGAAGCCCACCCGCTTTGGCAGAGGCAGCGTGGGCTCTCCCCTGGCCATTCTCTTCACGGACCTGAGCTGGGTGCTCGCCCACAGCAGGGACCCGGCTGGTGGCTGTGTGTGTGCATGACCGCACAGGGGTGGCCTGAAAGACCTCGCGCTGCTTATCTTCTAGTCCTGGGGGTGAGAAGCCTGACCTCAGCCTTCCCTGCGAACAGCAAGGCATTGGCAGGCGGCGCTGCTTCTGGGAGGGACCCCGGCCTCACCTTCTCCAGCTCCGGGGCGGCCTCCCTCTGCAGAGCCAGCGATGGCTGCTGCGGCCCCGCACGTGGGTGGCACCCTGACACGGACTCACTGGCTCGTTTTCTGCTTCTGCCCCTTTGACTGTAAGTTCTCTGATGTCAGGGACTGTGCTGTGTGCTCATCCTACTGCCTTGAGTCCTTCGTGCTGTGGGTACAACAGAGATTTAATAAAAGAAACATAAACCAAAGAAGGACTCTGTGGGGGCAACAGTCAACATCGATATGACGGATCTAAAGAAAGAGCCCACAGACACTGTTTCCCCAGGCAGTCAGTATCGATTATGATTATATGATAATGTGAACAATTAAACCAGAATTCAGGCGTTCCTTACACAGGGAAACTACTCTGAAGAAAGCACATCAACCGTACACAGCATCTCCAAGACGGGGGTTCCTGGGTCATGTTTATCTCCTTCTTTATGCTTTTCTGCCGTTATTAAATTCAGCTACTTAGTGTTGGCACAGGCTCCCAGGTGAAAAAAATGCTATGCAAGTAAGTGCACATGAATATTGGACAACATGCCCCTGTTAAGGAAACATTATTGTAAATGAAAGTCATTGCTTTCAGGAATGTAGCCACGAGAGCTGCACTGATGGGGGAAGTAGGACCGTGATGTAAAAGACCTAGCAACCCGTGGATGTATAACACAAGCGAAGGCCAGAGATGGGAAATAAAGGAGCCCCAAGTGTTGTTCTTGTCAACCGGAGAGCCCCTGCCTCCTGCTGCCCTGGCCTGTCCGCATGTAGGATGCTGACAGCAAAGGAGGACGTCCAGGGTAACCGGGGGCGGGGGGGGGGGGGGTGGGGTGGTGCTGCTCATCAAAGTCAGACCTTTCCATTTCAACGCAGAAGGGAGTCTCTGTGAAACCCGTGCAGAGGGCAGTGAAACGAAACTCTTCAGGAATATTTTTTGCTTTTCTCTCATTTATCACATGGGACAGGGCCACGCTGGGATATTGATGCAAATGTAGAGCTAGAAATAAAGGTTAAAGTAGATGGATATCTGGTAGATGCAGATGGAGATGGAGAAAAAGGTGGGTGGAGGTGAAGAATGAGAGTGGGAAGGAGGCAGATGGAGGTGAAGATGGAAATTGAGAAGGAGGTGAAGATGGAGGTGGAGAAGGAGGTGGATGGAGGTGAAGATGGAGATTGGGAAAGAGATGGAGAAGGAGATGAAGATGGAGATTGAGGAGGATGTGGAGATGGAGATGGAGGATGTGGATGAAAGTGAAGATGGAAATTGAGAAGGAGATGGAGGTGGAGAAGGAGATGAAGATGGAGATGGAGATTGACAAGGATGCAGAGATGAAGATGGAGGAGGTGGGTGGAGGTGAAGATGGAAATTGAGAAGGAAGTGGAGATGGAGGTGGAGGTGCAGGAGATGAAGACGGCGATGAAGATTAAGAAGGAGATGAAGATGGAGATGAAGATGGTGATGGAAGTGGAGGTGTAGATATAGTTATAGATATACTAGTAGATAGCCCATGACCCATCTCATACATTCTTCTCCAACCCCTCTCCCTTCTCTTATTCCTTATGCATTCCAGATATATGTTTCTGTTTTGTGCAAACATCATGCTGCTTCACACCCCCTTGCCTTTTCTCATGTTGTTTCCTTCACTAGGAAAACCCTGCTCTCGCTCCACCGGCCACCTTCTTCAAGAACTAGCCCAGGAACATGCTTTCAGAAAAGCTTTCCTGTGCTCCCAAACGATGGGCTGGTGTCCTCAACAATCCAGTGGGACCCTGCACTTTTCTCTGCCTTGGCGTTTACCACACAGGGAGATAATCGCCTTTGTGGTGACGACTAGGCTCAGAGGGAGGCAGAATGAAGTATTTCTTCGCTGGCTCCAGATCTCTCTGGGAGTTCGCTGGCGCACACCTGATCCCGGCCAAGAGAGTCAGTGCCCACACAGGGTTTGTGTTTATTATCCAGCTGGTGCCAAAGAGCTCTTCCTTCGCTGTCACCGCTAATGGGAAAAGTACTAGGGAGCGTTAACTCATAAGTGATGTGCTTTCGCCGAGTGGAGGCCAGATGGCACCGTGGCACAGGGCACTAATGAGGTTTCACAGTCGCGCAGACAGGGACGCGGTGGGAGACACGCGTCATCCCGGTGCTCGGGCTCACAGACGCACAACTGCAATTCACGGCTGCAAAGCCTCACCCTCTGCCTCGCTCACATATTATTTTAATCCACATTACATTCGTTTGTGGTTTGTATATTATTTGTAGGTGGTTCCATATTTATTTATACTTGGTCTTTTATTACATGACTAGAGGCCCGGTGCACGAATTCATGCCAGGTGGGGTCCTTCGGCGTGGCCTACGGGAATTGGGCCGAAACCGGAAGTCCAACACCGCCTGCTGCTCCTGCTGGCCAGTCTGCTAATCCCAGCCCGCTGCACTTGCTGTGGGCTCATGCCCATTCAGTCCTGGTCAGGAGAGATTTATGCTACCGTAGTGGTGCTCACCAGCCATGAGCCCTGCGTCTGGCACCTGTCCGAGGAGGGCGGGGGGACTGGGATATGATCGGCCCTCCGGGCGGGCAGTGGGATGCCCTTGTGGGCCAGTTGGGGATCCAGATCCATCCCACTGGTGTTCACGCCGGTTGTTGGGAGCCACCCAGGGTTGGCTTTTATATCTTTTCTTCCTTGCGGAGGGTCTAGGGAAGGGAAGCAGCTGTGGTGCCCGAGGCTGACTTCCAGGAGGCCAGCAGTGCTGTCTGGATCATGCCGATGGTGCTGGTCCATCAGTGCCTGGCCTCTTCTCTGGAGATTGGACCTGCAGGACTACTAAGGGAGTGAGTGGCTGCTGCAGGACTGGTGGGCCACTGGGACGCTGAGCAGCACTCCTGCTGTGGGAGCGCACTGACCACCAGGGGGCAACTCCTGCTTTGAGCGTCTGCCCCCTGGTGGTCAGTGTGCGTCAGAGCAACCAGTCGGTCGACTGGTCGACCAGTTGTTCGGCCACTTAGGCTTTTATATATATAGATTAACATGACAACACATTGAGTTAGGTTGTGAAGGCTATGGGAGCTCCTTCTCCTCACTGAAAAATGGGGATACTATTGGAACCCACCTTATGTGTTTTTTAAAGATTTAATGAGATAATCCATGTGGAGTGTTCGGTACAGTGTGTACTAACTACGCCTGTGTTGTCATTGATATTACTAGGCAGCCGGAGGGCAGCTGCTATGTCTTATTCAACTCTGCCCCTGAACAAAGTCAGGTGCTTAGAATAGGTCGACTATAAGAATTCATTGGAGTAAAGTCCCATTTCTCCTCTGTCGTTTCTCAAAATGGGGCTTCCTGCATGAGGGGTAGGGGTTGTTGAGTTAGGACTTAATGATTCAGAAACTGTGTCCACAGCTCCATCTTTCAACACTTGGGCCTTTAAATGAAACCGCCAGCCCCGCCTGGAGCGCGGAGCTCATGAATCCTGGAGCCCAGAACATCCTCTGCTGCCAATCAGACCTGCTCCTTTGTTTTTGTTTTTGTTTTTGTTCAGTGGTCCTTTCGCTGCAAAGGTGGTTGCTCAGAGCAGCTCTAAGTTCTAGCTTGACTCAGACCATGCCCAGCCCACCCTCTTGGTGTTGATTAGTACTGTGTGCTGTACCGACGTTAGTGCAAATCCCATGTCCTCGGTCTGCAGGGTCCTGTGTGTGGTGGGCTCTGCGGTCTCAACATGCTCTTTCTCCCTCCAGCCCTCCTCCCAGGGAGCTCTCCCAGCCTCGCTCTGGTTCAGTGGACACAGCGTCCAGGATGCACATGTTTTCTCAGACCCTTTGCTGATGCATGAGTACCCCCCTCTCCCCTGTGCCTCTCGTCACCCGAGTGACATCTGCGCTCGCCCAAACTCAGATTCCACTGGGTCAGGCCCTGGGAACCTCGAAGGCAATGGGGCCTGATCAGATCTCTGAACTGTGTTCCAGTCCCAGGGCATGTCCTGGCCCCGACTCTAACTGCCCCTCACCTTCATTTGCCTGGAAGTGTCCTTTACAGAGACGGTGACTTGCCCTAATGTCTCAAAGTGGCAAGGTTCCCCATGGAGCGGAGCGGTGAGGGGACTCACAGGGGTCAGCCTGGGGCGGGGCCCGTCCTTTCAGGCTGAGAGGCGGAGGCAGTCTCCTCGGCAGGCGATGCGGCGACTGGCTCGTTATTAGCACAGATGTGCGTCTCTGATTAACACGGTGCCTTCTGACTGAAGGGCTACAGTGAAGCTTGGCTTCTATGCACTCACAGTAACAGTTTGGTAATGAAATAGAGGCTGTGTTGTGGGAGGGACACGGTGTTTCTAAGTTACAGTAAATGAAACGTGTGTGTGTCAGGACTGTATGGGAGGAGGACTGACTTCCCGGGGGATGTGCTTTCCGTTAGTACCAAGTGCGTAGAAGATCCTGGGGCATATGCTCAACGTCATACATCACGAGGGAACAGCAAATCAAAACAACAGTGAGATAGCACGGCACACCATTGCAACGACCAAAATCCGGGACGCTGACCACACCGAACGCGGACGAGGGTGTGGAGCAGCAGGAGCGCTCGTGCGTCGCTGGAGGAATGCAAAATGGTGCCGCCACTTTGGAAGACAGTTGGCTGTTTCTTATAAAACTAAACGTAGTCTTAGTAAGAGGTCCAGCAATCACAGTCCTTGGTATTTACCCAAAGGAGTTGAAAACTTACATCCACACAGAAAGAGCACACAGATGTTTATAGCAGCTTTATTCGTAATTGCTCTTTATCCGTAAAAGCAGCCCAGATGCTCCTCAGCAGGTGAGCAGACAAACAAACGGTGATACATACAGACAATGGACTGTTGTTTGGTGATAGAAGCAGAGGAGCTGCCAGGGCCCAGGAAGACAGGGAGGAACCCAGGTGCCTGCCACGCAGGGAAGGAAGTCAACCTGAGAAGGTCACACACTGTGTTTCCCAACTACGTGCATCTGAAGAAGGCAAGACGATGGAGGTAGTAAAAGGGTCATGGCTGCCAGGGGCGGGTGGAGGGGAAGAACACAGAGAACTCTTAGGGCCATGAAACCTAAACGCATGTTATGTGTGAGACTGTATGGTGGACACATGTATTATCCGTTTGTCAAAACCCATAGAATTTCAGCACAAAGAATGAACCGCAGTGTAAACTATGGACTTTAATTAATATTACTGTTGCTGTTGACTCATCACTTATAACAAATGTACCACCAAATGCAACATGTTAATCATGGGTGAACCTGTGTGTGGGGGTGAGTGGGACAAGTGTATGGGAACTCTCCTTTCTGCTAAATTTTTCAATCAGCCTGAACCTATTCTCAAACAATAGCTTATTAATTAAAACAAAACAAAACAAAACAAGGTGTCCCTTAAAGTTGCTCCTGTAGAAGTCTAAAGACTCCCTGTCCAGTCTGGGATGCCCTCGCCTGCTGCGGGTGAGTTCCCTGGATGCTACCTCACCCTCCGCCTGGCCAGGGTTCCACTCTGCCTCACGAACTCCGAGAACAGCAATGAGCCCGAAAGAGACTGAGAAAAGGTGGGCGGAGTCTGGGCTGGGACAACACAGTTGCTTGGGAACCAACCTGTGAAGGGAGTTGGCGTCATTTCTGACTTCTGAGCCCACAGCCCGTCTCCAGGGGGCTGCACTGTTGAGCCCTCCGCAAGGGCTCCATCATTCTTACTCCCATCACTGGCTTCTGTCTGGTAGAAATGGCGCCGATAAAAGTGACGAATCCCGCTTTCATCTGAAATGCTCTGTGTTGTCATCCAACCCGAGGGAAAGATATGGACGTTGTTAAAGGCAACGGGGAGATGCAATTTCAACAGGGCAGTTGGTTCCGTCTGCAGCTCAAGTACTTCTCCCTGCACGGGACGTGGTCATAGGTGGGCAAGGATGACATTAAAGCTCCCCTGGAAGACAGAAAGGGCACCTTCCCGGGCTATGCACTGTGCGAATTCCTATCATTATTAACCAGTAGCCCTGTGCACCAATCCATGCTCGAGTAGCTCGCTGCCATTGCCTCAGCTGGCCAGCCCGCCCACCACCACTGGTAGCTCTCCACCCTGCCTTTCTGTAGCTCTCCGCCGCTTGTAGATTGGTGGTGATGTTATGGTGTCCTGGCTAATTGGCATATTCCTCTATTATTACATTAGATTCTGTTGGCAGTTAACATGCTCCATCAGAGCTCCTCGGTGTCAAGGGCTGGGAGTAAGTTCAAGGATGAGCACAGTCAGTAATCAGGAGGTTCTGACAAAGCTGTAGACCATCTGGGACATTGAAATGGGCTCCCCATGCCCTCCCTCCTCCTTCAGACTCAGCCCCTGGCCCAGCACATCAGGGAGGTATCCAGGTGCGGTGTGTGAGGATGTCTCTGCAGCAGGAAGTGCTTCATGACACACCTCCAGCCACTCCCCTCAGCTGTGCGCCTGGCGTTGGGCCTCAGAGGCTGGGCTTATTTGCCAGGTAGTTTCTGCTAAAGGAGTGATTGGTAGCGGGGGTTTGGGCCACGCTGTGCTGGTCCAATCGCTGCAGGGACTGGGACTAGGGACTAAGGTCAACCACAGTGGGGCTCCATGCTGAGATTCCTCCTGTGAGAACTGGGAAAGACTTTATACTCCTGTCTCCCTCATCTCCCGCCTTCCCAGACTCTCCTGACCTGCGTCCTCTCCTCCCTGGGGCCGATGTCACCTGGAATGTGTAGCAGGTCCCCGTGGGGAGAATTGGGCCGACACGTCCCTCCACTGCTCGCACTGCCCCGCACTCAGCTTCCATCCGGAACAGCAGCCTGGAGCCCGTCCCGGGGAGGGCGAGCGGGCAGGTCTCTGAGAAATGTGTGCACATCGTCGAGGAAGACAGCGCTAGATGGAAAGATGCGGGTTCCAGTTCTTGGCTCCTTTTATTGTGCAAATCACTTTCTTCGCTTGGATGCTCTCTCTGCTTATGCTTGATTCTAGTCAGTCGTCTTTCACCAGCCGGGAGCCAGAAAAAAGATGCTTCTTCAAACAATGGGATTCCTCTGCTGTGGTGCAGCTCCCACGGGTTGCCTTGGAAATCGGACTACGCTCATTCTCCTCAGAAGGAAAAATAATGAGTTGGTCTGGTCTTCTTTAATTGTAAGATCCTAGAAAGAGAGCAGACGGCGAGAGCGTCATGTTTGAGGAGGGAGTGCGAACTTGATTGTTCTCAGTGCTTTGTGTCCCCAAGGAAGGAGGACAGGGAATTTTAGTTTAATATTTGTCTTCCCTGCCACAGAACCGTGTAGGCAACTTCACAGGAAGGTTCTCCGATTGGGCCACGGCCTTCGTGAAGCCGGTACGGCCATTTCCAGTCTCCAGATGAGAAAACAGGTGACAAAGCCCACAAAGCAGCGTGCGGAGGAGGCAGGGCCTGCGGACCGGGCTGTGATGTTCCGACAGGTTCCTCTCCATTTATATCTGTCAAAGGACTTAACGCAGGATCCTGTGATGTCATGAAAATCTCCACTCAAACACATTGCTCTGAAGCGTATGGTAATTGTGGGCTCCGTGGGGTTTGTGAACACAGAAAACTCTGCTCTCTGCCTCCCAGAAACGTTTCGTATTGATCACACTCCTGTCCATGTCTTCAGCAGAAGACGAAGCTCCATTATAGGTTTTATGAAACCCCGTAAGCCTGCTGCCAGCCCCCCGCTCCCCCCGGACCGCTTCCCCATTCTCCTCCCCCCATCACCCCCACCTCGGGACAGGCCTGCAGCGCAGCTCGGGCGAGTTCAAGCTTTCCTTTCTTCTCGTCTCTTTTAAATTCTGTTGAGGGCACAAGCGTGCCCACGTGCACAAGTGAGTTCTTTTCTGCAGCCTCGTGCGGTTAGGAAGCAGCTGCCGCGCATCCCGGAAGCGACATGGACATTTGCATGTGGAGGAGCGAGAGGGTCACCCTAACGTGGTCCCCGCCAGGCCGGACGCCCAAGTGCTAGCGTGTCCTAGCGTGTCCTCCGCCCTGAGGGCGCCCCGGGGAGGTGCACAGTCTGCACAGGTGCAGGGACATTGTGCCCAAACCAAGGGCAGGAGGCAGGACATTCCCAAAGGCACCGAGTCTCTCCTAGCCTTCTGTGAATGTCCTTCCAGAATTGCCCGGGCTGGCTCTCCTCACAGCTCCTGAATGAACCGCCCACAGTCGCCCTCCTCCTTGGCCCTGGCTGCAGGCATCCCGTGCCGCTGCGTCTGTACAACATAGAACCCTCCGGGGATGAGATTAATTCCATGAAATGCATCCAAGTCGTGTCTGGGGACTGCGGGCATGTTAATTGGCGCCCACGGGCTTTGGAGCGGCTGTTCCCATTAGCATTGATGGGATTAGTGGTTAGAGTCCTGTAAGGAACAAAGAGCAGTCCTCAATGCGGGTGCAGACAGTGCAGGGAGGAGAGCTTCCATTACATCCGCACCACATGCCCAGAGGGGAAGGGGCTCACAGGGAGGCGCAGTCTGTTCGCCCGGAACGCGTTCACAGAATGGGAGTGCACCGGGCTTCCTGGCCACCTAAGCCCAGAATCCTGCATCTGAGCCCGTGTCCCTCGCGGGTGCTGAGTGAGAGGGGGAAGCTCTGTGGTCCCCAGGACAGCGCACTGACAGTAACATTTGTTTTTCCTCTATTAACAAAACAGAGGATGAGACTCCAAGCAGAATGATGCTATAATATGTAACAACTGTCTGCAGGCCAGATTGTTTCCAGACAAATTGGCGGCTGACAAAAATCATCTTGGCAATGGATCAATGAGGATTATTTGTGTAGTTACGAGCAAAATGCAAAAATAACTTCTAAAAATATACCCTCCTGTGAGCGCCTCCCTTATAGTATTGTTCAAAAAATAATTGAAACGGCAAAATTATAGTCCAGAGGAATTGAAGTCTCTCTCTCTCTGCCTCTCTCATTCTCTCGGTTTGCAAGGAGCTGGCATAACAAGCCACCACAGATTATTGGCTCCAATAACAGAAATTTATGTTCTAACTGTTCTGCAAGCCAGGAATTAAACTGAAGGTGATGGAAAAGGATGCAGCTAAATCCCATTAGGACACCTGACCCCCAGAAATGACCCAACGAAAAATGTTGTTCAAGCAAGAGCGCAGGTGACACGCTGGTCAGGGCCGTGGGTCATCCCCAGGTCCACCTGGTGAAAGCTGTCCCTCTGACCCAGGTGGTGTTGACCGCGGACGGTGCGTGGTCAGTTGTAAGCCTGAGGGCCTGCGTCTGGCTGGTGGTGGGCTGGGGCCATCCTCTGTCCTGGTTATGTGGGCCCCTCCTATGGGAAGTGTGCACCATGGCCGCGTGCTTCATCCAACTAGCAAGTGTCAGAGTCTGCTAGCAAGACAGGTGACCCTCTTCTGTCAGTGAGTCATGGAGTCACCTCCGCCTTTGTCCCACAGAGGGGCTGGAGAGCGTGAATGCGAAGAGCGGGAGAGGTGGCAGTCGTAGGGTCGGTCTGATGGTTGGAGAGGGTCTCCCCTGCTGCGATTCATCAGTGGGGATATCAAAGGAGACAAGACAACGCTTCCAGAGAGAAGCCTCAGACCCGCTGTGGCCTCGGAATTTCCCCCGACGGCTCTCCCTCCCTGAGTCTGGTCAGACGTCGACAGTGATTTTCCTACCTCTTCCCATCCTCTTCCTCTCTCTCCTATGAATGGGTTTCTCCTGGGGTTCTGCCTTTGTCACTGTCGACTGTATTGGTCCCTCAAGATCGCATCCTCTGAGAGTTCCACCTTTCCTCCACGAAGAAGGATCCACGGTCTACACTGTTCTCCCTCACTTCCTCTCCCCGCCCCTGTGTTTCCAACCACCTGGCAGGTAACAGTTGGCTATCCTTCAGGATCCTCTAAAGTAGCACTTGCAAAAATGAACAGACATACCTGCAGAATCATACATTTTTCACTATCCTGGTAGCCAGGCAACTGAGTATCCGTGGAGTCCCACCCAATGTCACCTTGGGACTTCCTACGTTCCTTCCTATAGCTTCGTGTGCTAGGTATTTGAACGTGTGCTTGCATGTGTGTGCATACTAAGGAAAAAATATCTGTATCTATATGTGGTGGTGATATATATTCTCACGTCACACCTCTTTTTGAAAATTTTTGCTATTTCCCAATTGATGCCAACCTTCTTGAATAGCAGCTAAGGCCTTCCACACTGTTTACAATGTACCTTCCAAAATCAACGCCAGCCCCTCCCCCGACTTTTTCAACTCACCCTCTAACTATCCTATTCACTGCATGGCTTTGTCAGCACACTATACTGTTTATGCCTTAATAATATATCATTCGTGCAATATTACTCACTGCTACTTGGACAAAAATCCTATTCATCAGAAGTGCAACATGAAACCACAAAGCATGGCAGTTACGTGTGTTGATTTTAAAGAACAGTAAGGTGAACATCCAGGTGACTACTCCCAAGAGTGGTTTTGACATTCATGGAAATGTGTTCATACCACACGTGTTCTTCTGTGCCTTGTTTATTTTGCTCAAGAAGTCCAAGATTTATCAATGTTGATGCCGATGGCTGTTTGCCCATCTTTGTTTTAAATTAAATTTATTGGGGTGACATTGGTTAGTAGGATCATATAGATTTCAAGTGTCTCTCTTATCTCAAATAAAGGGTGTAATTCAGAAAATGACTTATTTCCATCTATTGAGATGACCAAATAAGTGTGAGACCTTACTCTGTTAGTGTTGATAACGCCGATTGATTTTTGACATGTTAAATCCATAACACAGTGTGGGCAGAGCCCGACTTGATCATGATGTGCCATCCTTTTCACACGTTGTTCTGCCTGGTTTGTTAGTTTCAGGCGTAGAACTCGGCATCCACATTCACAGGTGGTACTGGCCGTCCCCGGACTGTGCCTTGTTCATCTCATTTGCAGGCCTGCTTGGCACTCCGGCTCCATGAAACCCGGCCACTGTGGGGAAGCATCAGTGGCTGGGGATGTGCTCGCGGCCTTTGTCCATTTGAGAGCTATGAGGACAGCTTGTGAGGACTGTTTCAGCCACAAGAGCTGCAGTCAACAGGCAGGGCGATGCTGGCAGGATGCAAGCACATTCCTTGAACCAGTGAATGTAATTCAAATGATGACTTCCTGGGTTTGGAAAAGCCTGAAGAAAATGGCTACACTTTCATTAACGTCGCCACTGATTCCTGCTGCTCTGGGAGATGCTCTGAGGCTGGGCTCGCTCCCAGCCGGGCTGGGGTTAGCTAAGCCACACGTCTCTGTTCTAGATGCACTGCAGGGAGACCCCCGGGACAGGCAGTGCTGATGAGAGCAGCTCCCTGCAGCGAGGGGGTGCCGGGGGTCGCCCTTTACCACACGCTTGTTAGACGGTTTCTGTGCTGACGGTTTCCTGCAATTAACACTCAATTGTTCAGATTAGATTTTCTTTCCAGGAAAAGATTTGGAAAAATGGTAAAATCACAAAACCATAAAGCTATAAATATTTAAACACCAACTGTTAAATATTTCATTTATTTATTCATTCTCTCACTCACTCGCTCAGTTATGATTCCCGTGTTCATTGAGCCTTTAAGGCACCGTGGTCTTCGGACAATTGAATATGCACATTTTCATTCCTCCCTCCCCGCCTCCACTGCAGCGCCTCGTTTTCGCCTGGCTCCGACCAGTGTCTGCATCCTAAATCGCTCTGGCCTAGTCTCGTTAGTGAGTCCAGTTTATTCCAGGTTTGACTTTATTCTCTAGGTCAGGGGGCAGGTGGCACCGCTTATGGTGGTGGAGTACAGCTGAGTGTGGTCGGTGGAAATGAGGCTTTTCCACGAGACCATGAGGAAAACACCTCGCGGACCCACGCAGGGGAGACTGTGTGTGGCCAGGGTTATTCGGGAAGGCTGTCCTGGGTTCCCCATGTCCCTCTGTCCTGCCGGGAACAAAGTCCAGCCGTGTCTTCAGTGAGGCCAAAACAAAGCCCAGGGTCCAGGGTCCCTGCTTCGCATGAAAGACTAGTCAGTCCTTTGGAGACTGCACGGTCTGCTGTGGGCCCCATGCCCGCTAGGCCCACGTGGGCTCATGTCTCGGGTGAGAGAGAATGGGAATACATGGGGCAAGTGTGACTCACCGAGTGAGAGAGATCATTGTTCACCTGGGGTCATAACCAGGAGCCCTTTCAAAATAACCAGCCAACTCCCCAAGCTTTGGCAGGCTCCTGACGGGCCCACTCCCTGGCCAATGCTCCCTTTCCAAGGTACAGCTGACAGGCCTCTGGGTCACGCAGCGCCCCCTGTGCCATTTTGACTTCTATTGTGCATGTGCTTACCTCCCCCTGCTCCCCAGACAACTCAGTGTGGGAGGGCCGGCTGGTCCCTACCTGGGGGAAGGGGGTGGTAGGACGATGCTGTCTCTTCCTGGTGAAACAAACAGGCTCCTGCTCCCCAGCCCATTAGGCTCAACAATGTAAGTTCCTCTTTGACATGCGCCCACCTGTTTTTCATCAGGTATGGGACATCCCTAATCGTGGTCCTCTCTCTGTTAGGGGCAGAAATAGAATCTTGGGGATGAGCTATTCAATAAAGAAATAGTAATCGTGCTCTCTTAACCACAATTGTTTTGTGCTGATGAAAGAAAGCACATTCTAACGTGCTGGGAGTTGTATAAGGGACCCGGGAGCTCACCTGGAAATGTGGCCCCTCCTCCTCATCCAGGAGCTGCCTATTATCGCGGGAAGATTAACAACCTGTTGAGGAAACCAGAGCCCCAGCCCTTTGCAAACCCCCAGCCCAAATTGCCTGTAAACTGTAACCATTATATATATATTTTATTCTGCAAACCCATTCTTATTCCTTTTGCCTACTTCCCCATGTAATCTTTGTCCTTCTACCCCATATAAGCAACTGGCTGGTGACCTGCTGCTCTCCCTACTGCATTTATTGAAATAACGCTCATATGGGATTCAATCCCGTCTCTGCTTAATTGGCTCTAGAAGTGACAGGCAGCCCAGATCCATTTGTTGTCCGGTTTCATCTCCAAATCTCTGTCCTTTCTGTTGGTTCTTATATTCTTCGGTTATTATTTCTTTGTGTTTTGTATGTTTAAACTCTTACAGGTTTACACAGAAGAGCCCTCCCTCCAATTTCCATGACCACCTCTGAGGAGCTCTAAGCAGTGGAGAAAACCGATTCATCTTGCATTTTAAAATATTCCTCTGGCTGGTGGAGAGAATTGATTGGAGCTGGAGTGCAAGTGTGGAAATGTGGAGATCAGTTAGGGGACCACAGCAGCACCCCTGGGACTGCAGAAATGGACAGGAGGGAAAACAGATGGATTCACTTGGGAAATATTTGGGGTTTGAAAGGAAGTTTAAACTCCCACCCTCCAAATATTGGGAGGGAGGAAAATCCAAAGATTCATAAAATTAAAAAAGGTCTTTTTGCTACTCATATTGGGTGCTTAAAATGTATTTCTTGAGGAAGTACATCATGAATAAAGTAAGGAAAGTATTGTACTTTTTTTTTGTTTAGAGCTTTGATTTTTGTATGGAGGTCTTGCTTCTCTTTTCATTAAATGTATTCCTCAGCGTATGTTGTTTTCTAGTGCTATCAATTAACACCTTTTAATCAGCTGCAGATTATAAAGTAGGGATCAGTTACTGAATTACTTTGGATTTTCTATGTACATGATTTGCCATCTGTGAATATTTATAGCATCACTTTGTGAACCTTTATTCTTTTACTACTGTTCCTTAACTTATCGCATGTGCTAGGACATGCAGTACAATATTGAAACGGTGTTTTGATTTTAGACCTCTTCCTTTTTCTCCAGTCCAAATTTCTCGGTCATATGGCAGCTCTATTATGCTTTTTTTAGGAATCTCCATATTGTCTTCACCAATTTACATTCCCACCCACAGTGCACGAGGGTTTCCTTCTTTCCACATTCTCGCCAGCAACTTGTTACATTGATTTATTGATGATAGCCATTCTGACAGGTGTGAGGTGATATCTCAGTATAGTTTTAATTTACATTTTCCTGATTAGTGATGTTGAGCATCTTTTCATATGCCTGTTGGCCATCTGTCTGTCCTTTAGGGAGAAATGTCTATTCAGGTCCTCCGTCCGTTTTTTAATTGGATTGTTTGTTCTTCCAGTGCCAAGTTGTATGAGTTCTTTATGTATTTTGGATATGACCCCTTATCATATGTATCATTTGCAAATATCTGTTTCCATTCAGTAAGCTGTCCTTCTGTTTGGTTGATGGTTTCCTTTGCTGTGAAAGAGCCTTTTAACTTGATATAGTCCCATTTGCTAATTTTCCCCCTTTGTCTCCCTTCTTGATGAAATATACCTAAAAAGATATTGCTCACAGCGATCTCAATTTACTGCATACATTTCCTTCCAGGAGTTTTCTAGTTTCACGCTTAACATTTAAGAGTTTAATCCATTTTTAGTTTATTTTTGTATATGGTATAAGAAAGTGATTCATCTTTTTTTTTTCAAGTATCTGACCAGTTTTTCCAACCACTTATTGAAGAGATTGTCTTTTCCCCACTGTATATCCTTGCCTCATTTGTCATAAATAGACCATGTAAATGAGGGTTTATTTCTGGCTCCTATTATATTTAACTCAGGGCCTAGTGCATGAATTCGTGCACCTTAAAATGACTGTGGGCTGCAAGGCTGCAGTAGGCACAGGGGCAGGTCTTGGCCCATCCTCTGCTCCCCCACTAGGCCCCTCCTGCCGTGGCCCCCAGTCCTGTCCTGCCGGCAGCCCCGCTGATGATACCGGCCCCATTCACATCTGCTGAGGGTGTGGAGCGATTGGGGCCCGTGCCAGCAGCAGGTACGAGCGGCAGCTGCTGCCCCAATCGCCCCTAAGGAGCAGGGGGAGGTGGAGAAGCCCTCAGGGGCAATCAGGGCCGGCAGCCGCCACTCGTACCCGCTGATGGGGCCAAGTGATTGGGACTAGCACCAGGCACCGGCAGGGGGTGCGTCAGGCAGGACCGCAGTGTGTGGGAGCAAAGAAATTTCAGTAACCACCAGAGGCTTGCCCCAATGACAGTGACTGGTGCTGCTCCACCATCCTGCCCCGGGCAATGCCCACCATGTTCCCCACACTCTCGCTGGTGTTCAATGCACGTCATAGCAACTGGTTGTTCGGTTCCACCGTTCAGTCTATTTGCATATTAGCCTTTTATTATATAAGACTGATCTACGTGTCAGGCTTTGTGTCACTACGATACTATTTTGATTATTGTAGCTTTGTAGTGCAGTTTGATATCAGAGACATAGGGGTCCTTTTTCTGTGTCATAGAAACCAACCTGCTAATGTTTTGTTGAGAATTTTTGCATCTCTGCTCATCAAGGATATTGTCCTGTCATTATCCTTGGTTTTGCTATCAGGGTAATGATGGTTTTATCAAATGGGGTTGGAAATTTTTCTTCCACTTCACTTTTTTGAACTAGTTTAAGGAAGGGAGGTATTAATTGTGTTTGGAGTTTGGGGAGGCTGATAGGAACCAAGCGTGTGGCTAAGGCATCGGGGCCGGCGCAGGAGCAGCTCCAGGTGGGAAAGCCAGGTGTGCGAAGTGACCTCCTGTTCAGGCTAAAAAGGCTCCAGCGAGAGCCGTGAACACACTGTAGACCCTGCAGGCAGGCCCCGCGCGTGGGTAGCCCACGCAGCCCAGAGGCGGGAGGGACTTAGCCCTGGTGCTCCTTACCCTCCAGCCCCGGAAGTCCCGCAGTCCTGGTGCGCCCCGCAGTCTTCCCGGCGTGGCCTCCCTCTTGCTTGTCGTGCTGGAAGGTGTCCCGCGTGGAAGCCACCTCCGTTCGGGCTTCACGGGTCTGGTAGTTGGAGAAGCTATGCAGGCGGTTCTCCCCTCTGGGCCAAGAGGAACTTACACCACCTGGGCCCGCAGGCATTGCTGGCACCTGGGCCGGGCAGGAGAGGCCTGCGCCTGGGCCCGAGCTTAAACTTCCAGGCTCAGGCCACAGCATACACTTCCGGTGCCTGGGCCCAGCAGGTGCTTCGGGCTCCTGGACCGAGCAGAAACTTCCAGCGCCGGGGCCTTAGCATGCACTTCCGGTGCTTGAGCCCAAGCCGGACTTTCGGCGCCTGCGCCAAGCAAAGACCTCCGGTGCCGTGGCCGAGCAGGCACTTCCGGTACCTGAGCCAAGCAGAGACTTCCGGCTCCTGGCCTGCGGCGACGCTTCGACGCCTGGGCCGAGACAGCACTTCTGGGCCGGACCGGACGGGGGCCCGCAGCCCAGGTAGGTGCGGCTTCGCCGGTGCCCGCGCCCTTAGTCAGGCGGCAGCTCGTGGCCGGAGTGGAGGGCGAGGGGGGGAGGGGGGGCAGCGCTCGGGCTCCTCCGGCTGGAGGCTGCCCGCACCTCGGCCACCGCCCGGCCGCCCCAGCGTCTCTGTCTGGTTCGTGGTCAGAGCGGTTGGGCCGCACCCACCCGCGGCCTCGCCAGAGCTTCCTCCGCATCGGGTGGGTTCGCTTTGCTTGCGGAGGGAGACCAGATCCTCGCCGCCGCCGCCATCTTGGTCCTCAGCAAACGTTCCTCAGAGTTAAAGGTCTGTCCTTGTCAGAGGAGCACTGCTCGCTCGGCAGCACCGGCCTGAGGCTGCACATGCAGGAGGTCAGCGCGCCTGAGGACCCGCAGCAAGTTCGCGGAGCGTCCGTCCTAAAGTGGAAAGAGAGAACACGAAGGCGCTGCGGGCGTCGTCAGTGTCTGAGCGGACGCTCACTCAGAGCGCAGCGCCGGCGGGAAGGGGCTGTGCACAGGGGCCCAGTTCGGGCAGGACGTTGCCCGAAAGGGGCTGTGCACAGGGGCCCAGGTCGAGCAGGACGGTGGCCGAAAGGGGCTGTGCACAGGGACCGAGCGGGCTGGACGGTGCCCGAAGAGAAAGTGGGTGGTCGCTACCATGTTGTTTCCAGCGGAGGCGAGGGCCTGGCCTCCCTGGTGCTGTAGCGTTGGCTTCTGATGGTTAGGGTTCCTTTTGCACCGGTTACACCGCCCCTGCTTCTGCCCCGGGGGGGCGGGGGCCGGGGCGGTGCCCGCTGCCCGGTGCCCCTGGCCTCACTGGGTGACCATCTTCTGGGGCCGCCGGTGCCACCCCCGGGCAGTGTCCTGGAACCATTGTTGGGTGCATTTGTGCAGGTTTTTCTTGCTTCGGGGGTGAGGTAAACCCGCCTCTGGCTTTATTGTGGTAGAAAGTCTCAGTCCGTTGTTTCCGTCTAAAGGTGCGTCTCACGCGGCTAATGGAGTTGCCTGTCTCCCGGCTGCACGCAGGCCCGCCCGCCGCGTGCGTGGGTCCCCTCCCGGCTGCGTGGTCCCCGCGTGCGGACGGGCTGCTGCAGGTGCAGCCGTGGCTTAGCCCCGCTTCTGCCTTCCTCTCTGCCTGGCAAACCCTTCAGCGGGGGGCACACCCGGGCCTTGCCATCTCAGCTCAGAGATCTTTCCGGAAACCGGCGGTGGGTGCTGAGTGAGCCTGCGGGGCCCCTTTTAAAGCCCACAGCCCCCTGAGGGTTCGCCAGGGCGGCCCCGTGCCTTTTCATCCCTCCCTTGGTTTTCCATTTCTGGGTTGGACTGTCACTTCCTCTCCGGTGTGGGCGGACATGTGCACTAAATGTCTGCCCACCAGGCACAACTTACACCGCGGACAGCAGCTCCTGAAGCAGCCCTGAGCCTGTGGGCACTACAGCGCCCCTGGCTGGACGGCCCGAGCGCTCCCTGCCCAAGGAGGGAGCTGCTGCACACGTAACATGGCGTCGGCAATACGCCACTCTGGGAAATGAGCGAAGTGGGAAATGAGCAAAGTAACTGATTTGGTCCTCAGTACTCACACTGCTGAACAATATAATTATGTAGCCTTTTCCCTAATTAACCCGTTCACAACTCTTAACATTGGAGAAGCATAGGTTATTTTTATGTTGTAATCTACTCCGAACGATTCAGCTGAAAATCAGCTAATTCAACCACTGTAGTTTAAATGAATATAGGCTCTGATTTTGGGATGCTGTTACCATAAACACCAACCGTATACAGAATGAGTCATAATATTTCTACGGTATTTAAGAGCAATCACGTCCCAGAGCCGGCAGGAAGGGAAGTTAGGGATATAACTCATCCAGGACACAGTCATTATCGGAAACGTGATGCCGGCCTCAGCTGTGCATGTGGAGGGATGCAGGAAAAATTACTGTGAAAGTTTAGAAAGTAATAATGCCTTCTTAAATGGAATATTAGTTGGAGCAGGCGCTATTTTATTTTACTTTATTTTTTAAATATGTTTTTATTGGTTCTTTAGAGAGAGAAGAAGGGGGAGAGAGATAGAGACATGGACCGGCTGCCTCCTGCATACCCCCTACTGGGGATCAAGCCTGCAGCTTGGGCATGTGTCCTGACCTGGAATCAAACCAAGGACCACTTGGTGCATAGGATGGTGCTCAATCCACTGAGCCACAATGGTTGGGCAAAGCAGACTCTTTTTAAATCAATATAATGCATAAATGTATTTAATGTTCTTCAACATAGGGAAATATCATTCCTCTGCCTACATATTAAAGGTACAAGGGGGGATTGTGATGTGTGATTTGCACTTGGGCTGGTGTGAGAGCGAAAAGTAGATAAGGAAATGATATATATATCACCATTATATATATACACATGTATCTACACTTCAAAATTCAGAATGGGTTGAGTTTCTGAAGGTATAAACATCATTAAATTCTTTTCAGACACACTTACTATAGGGTTGAAGCTGCGAAAAGATAATCTTGCCTTAATTGAGTAACTCTTGTAAGGTGGTTAGTAGTATATTTAATTTAAAATCGGATAACATAGAATGGAAATATCCCACTTAAAATCACATTGCCTATTTTACAAAACATAAGCTTTGCTATTCATTTTGCCATGACACATACGTTATTTAATTTCGGTTAATTTTGACTTGCAGACATATGGAAGATGTGTTCAGTCAGAACCACTGGAGAGTCTGGGAGAGGTTTAGAAATATTGGTGTGTAAATCCACCCTCGAAAGCCTGCTTGAATGATATAGGTGCAGCCCCAGTCTCAGGACTTTACAGTCTCCTTGGGGAGTCAAATGTGTAGACAAGAAGAGAACTACCCTGTGAAAGGAAGAAAAGCTTCTACACACTAATGTTAAGAACTTAGCAGCATATTTCGTTCATGCATATGCTTATTTCCCCATCTCTATAGCCCGAGTGTTAGCGGTGCAACAGATTTCACACCATGGGAGAAACAGCCAACTTTCCACAGCTTCAACCTCTGTGCGAAACATCTCTGTTCAGAGTGGTGAGAAAGATTGTCTTCATGCTGTCATCCCAGTAACAAATACAGCTGTTTTTATGGCCCATTCATCAACTTTAATTCCTTTTAATAGAGTGAATCCAATATCCGTGGTAACTCATATCCATAGGCTTTGTACAGCAAGCTCGCTTGTGTGAAAAAACATGTCACTTAAGGGTAAGCCAGGTGGAAGGTATGTCCTTTATGGAGCTTGGAGCCAATGGGAAAGACCGGAAACCTGGAGGGATAGATAAGGAGACTCCTGGAGGTAGAATGTTGGGGAAATGCGAAGCAAAGCTGTTGAAAGGATATGGAGACAGAGTTCTCATGAAAAGCCATCATCTCAGATGACTGTCATTAGGGAAACGGCACCTGTCCAGTCCCCGAAACCTCAAACATGGTGACTGTCTTCACAGGCCACCTGTGTGGTGCCCGAGGAGAACTCGTGACTGGAGGACTGAGTCTTTAACATGATGGCATGTGCTTTGTCCTAGATGGCATGGAGAACTGGTTTGATCTCACTAGTCACCGATCAGAGACTATCAGGGCCTCTTTGATCCTAAATCTATCCTTTAGTCGTGGTCTGTTCGATCTGGTATTCTGCGGAAGAAGTTATGTGATTCTGGGGAAAGCATGTAGGGATAAGACATGGTTGACCTCAGAGGCTTAGAACACAGTGAGTCTCCAGGGCCTGGAGTGGGCAACCCTGATGCAGATGGATGCCACCCTCCCTCTGGGAGAAGGGCGTCTGGGAGGTGAGGAGGCCTCCGTGAATCCGTCCAGAGCCTTCTCCTTCTACTCACACTCCACTGCGTGGCAGGCTGAGGCAGTAAAATGTTCATCTCGGTCTGAGGGTCCATGTGAGAATAGGACAGAGCGTTACCTTTGACTCCCACTGCAAACTTTCAAGTATGTTTGTTGGATTGTAATGTTTAAAGAGATGACATATGACTTGTGTGCCGATATGAAGTAAGGACACATGTTTGACATTTGCTCAACTCATGTGGTGGCTCTTCTACAGCGTAACTGTGGCTTTATAGGCAGGGACTAGGCAGTAGCAACCTTTGTGTTGCTCATTTCCTCTGACACTAGAAGAATTGGGTGAAGTTGATTTGAATGCATGATCTGATGTGTGCAAACGGGTTATGATGGTTTATGGGTAGCTTTGTAATTGAACTGTAAAATGCGTTATGAAAAATGGCCTCCTATTAGGGAGAACTCCCATTCTGGAGAAACTAACTAGTAAGGTTCACCATTGCCTGTCTAGTCAATTTCAGAGAAAAGTCATATAATACCGAACCGTTGCTAACAGAGAACACCACACACGATAAAATAAATGCCAACGTTATCAAAAAGCCGGCCAGTTTCTGGTCTTGAGCGTTATCCAGCAATTGCTTTATATGAGGGTCAGAGAGCACAGACTTTAGGTTTGGGGCCTCATGGTCCCTGTTGCAACACTCCCTCTGCCAGTGTAGTGGGACGGAGGCTTAGGTGGTACGTCATGAATGACCTTCCGTTAAATTGTTACTGACGGAAACAGGCAGTGGGATGGCCGTTCTAGTAACTCCACAGAGGAGTCTTTGGGGATGGTTTATATGTGGAGGAAGGGGGATCGCTAAAGTCCATCCATCCTCTGCTGCTACCGGAGGACCCACTGGGGAGCAGCCTTCGTTCTCTGAGCAGACAGGTTTTCCATGGTAATGGTAAGGGCACCTTGGTGAGAACTCCCCGCCTTGTGAATAGGGGTGAAGGGGCCGCAGAACACAGTTCATGTCCTCCCACCCTCACCACACCTCCCCAACTCCAGTCATTCATCCATCCTGCTTATCTTTGTAGGGGTGTGGAGGTGAGGTTCGTCAGAGCTGTTGGGCAAACAGGCAGTTTGGGCATCTCACAGGGAACCGGCCAGGACTGGGGCTGGTTCCCAGTGGGTGACAGGAGGTGGATCCAGAAATGTGATCATCCAGAACCTTCCAGCCTGAGTTGGAGGTCAGGGCTGGAGAGACGAGCAGGAGGCTTTGTTCAAGGCGAGATCAGAAGTTTTCCCGCTGTGGACAAGGGACGATGCTCTTGTGCTTATGCCAAGCATCCCTGCGTGTGAAGCGTGCGAGGTGCGTGTGTGCCAGGCCAGCTGGAAGCTGGGGAGTGAGAAAGCTAAACGTGGTTCAGGTGACGTGAAAACGACAATTGGAACCTAATAATAATATCGCTTTCGTGTCCCAGTGTTTCAGGGTTTTTTCTCGCCGTTTCAGAATCTCACAGTTCTGCAGGGAGGACGTGGAAGGTGGCGGGCTCTGAGGAGAGCGCGGGCCTTGAAACAGCAGCACCCTTGGCCTCCTTTGTTTGCAGTTGTTCTCGACTGCCTTTTCTGCCTGGGCCTGTGACCCGCTGTTCATGTCCACGAAGCCGACTTCAGAAGGAAGCACCGGCCTCGTAATCCTCCGCGAGGGGCCGTGGGGACAGTTAGCCTGTGCTGTCGGGCAAGCATCTCACCTGTGTAGGCACCTACATTGTACAGTGAGCCTCCGACACCGCCCTCAGCGTTCACACATCGGCATCTGAGTCTTTAAGGCTATGTATGTTAGTCTTAGCACAAGCCATAGAGGGATAACTGACTTCACTGGTTTTCTGAATGGGAATTCATATTATGCTGTTTCTGTAACTGGAGATGAGTAACAGTTTGGATCTGCTTCAGTATTTAAGTTGATAAGCATCCTTCACAGAAAAAAATAGCTTAGAAATGCCAATTGCTTCGGCTTCCCGGAATGATTTGCAATTATAAACCACTTCCTCTGAGTAATCAGAGGCGGCCCAGCTCAGTAAGTCGGGGGAGCTGGGGTCAGGGGGAATTGGGGGTCAGTAGGGGCAGGTGGAGGTCAGTAGGAGGAGCTGGGGCGGAGGAAGAAGCCTGGGTCCTCCCAGGAGCTCATTGGGGAGACAGCACGCAGCCACTTGTGACATCCTTTGTGAGCCTTTGGGTTTCGTGGGAGTGCAAGTGTCATCTGAGGAGGCAGCTGTCTTCTCGGGCCGGCCGTTTATAGCATCCCCATGTCTGCATGCTGGTTCTCAGCCTCACAGTCTCACAGTTTACAGACTTCAGGGCCCCGAGCGGACCAGATGCAGGAGAAGCACAGGGCTGTGCGATAACCCAGAGCCTGGCCCACAACCCAGAGGCCAGTCTATGAGATGCGGGCGGGAGTGTCCCCTGGTAGGGACAGGGGTGCTCAGTGGGCTAAGCAGGCAGAGTTACCTCTCCTGTCCGGAAAACCGAATGGCTCTGTGTGCATGTGGAATCACGAGTGAAATAGAGCACCTCCCAGGAGGGTCCTTGGGCTGGGGGTGCACAAACATTTCACGTCAGATCTTACTTAAAACTCCTAACGACCTGTAAGTTAGAGTCTGTTACTCTCCTTCCTTTCCAGAGAGAAAGCGGCCTTTTCTCAGCCAGCAGTGTCCTCGCTGGGGTGGTGGGCGGGGCTGGGACAGGGTGTAGTGGGCCAAGGGTGACCCTGCCTTCAGCACCCGTGCGGACTGCAGGGATCCCGTCGCTGCTGGGCACCCTCCCTGCAGTTCCCCTCTGTTCTCATCACACCCACACGGCTGGGATGTGCTGTCCTCGCTGGCCTGGCTGAAGATTACCACTGGCACAGCGATTTGGAAATCACACATTTGCCAGTCAAGTTCCGTC
The DNA here is from genome assembly GCF_000147115.1 of Myotis lucifugus. NCBI lineage: Eukaryota > Metazoa > Chordata > Mammalia > Chiroptera > Vespertilionidae > Myotis > Myotis lucifugus. Next base: position 126,814 of record NW_005871808.1, on the reverse strand, counting down.
TCCTGACTTCCATTTGTTTGTTCATTGTAATGCGACCTAATTGGGCATTTGTCACGATGTGTCATGGACTCAGTACCTGACACACATACTGCTTCATCAGATCCTCACAGTGACACCATAGTCCTCTTCTGACGTCCAGAGAATCGGGGCTTGGCTAGCTTAGGTCATTCGCTCCAAATGTCACCGAGTGTTCAGATGTCACAGAGGAACCTTTGGAAACGGAAGCACCTGGTTCTAATCAAGGTGCTGCCAGTTCGGCCTCATTGATGCTGGTGATTTATACCCTTGGAGACAATGTCCCAGCACACGGACGTGCCATAGGATAGGTGATTATTCACACGGAAGTGCTTTTTAAACACCATGCAGCCCCCTCACAGAAACGCCGAGGAAAATGGTTGCTGCCACCTTGGCCTTTTGAGCATCATTCAGAAACAAGGAGAATGAGAGCAAGGAATTAGAAATCCGCCTTCATCAATGCTGGACTGTAAAATCCCGAAGCACCGGGTGTGAGGCAAGGCTGAGAGCAGACAGAGCTGCTGGGATCCCTGTCTACACCCCCGCCCCCTCCAAGCCGAGGCAGCCACAGAGCCCTGTCCTCCAGGAAGCGGGCTGGCGGCCGCAGGAGAGGATGTCCACCCTCGTGCTCCAGGCTGTGAGCTGAGGAGGACAGGCCGAGTCAAAGTGTTCATCCCCTGCCCGATGGGAGTCCTGCCGGGTGAATGTGGCTGCTCCCTCATCCATCAGACTTCCTGCCAGTGATGGGCCGGGCGACCCCATGTTCCCATGTGAATAATGGTCCAGGAAGAACCAGAGGTCCATCTGCAGCGCTGCGTTCATTTGAGTCAGAAGCTCTAGGCGGTGGGCGTGGCTCTGTGGCCAACAATGGCAGCCATGCAGGCTAACCTCTGGATGGAGCTCAGCGGTGTGCTCCTGAAATCAGCCCACATCCTCACCACTTGTAAAGGTTCTGCCAGCCATCGACACGTGTCCCAGATTATGTTGTGGATGATATTAGAGTTCTGTGGTACATGGGAAATGGGTCTTCTAGTCACAGTGAATTATGGGATTAGAATAGTAGGAAGAGGAACAACCATTCACTCTTGACTAATTGACATAATCTTGGAGAATTCACTTTATTCTCTTAATGCCACTTTACTCATCTTGTCAACAAATACGGCAACAAAGCCTCTACCAAGTAGGATGCCATTAAGTTGGAATAGACAGCAGCTTGTGTTCCAGCGCTTGTGCCATGTAGTAGGTTGTCATCTGGAGTTCAATTCTAGGATCGCAGTGGCATTAGAGCATCATTGTATGAAGCTCCTTTAACAGTTTTTTACTTTATTATTCTTCTGTCAAAATAATTTGTGTTGCCCTGGCCGGTTTGGCTCAGTGGATAGAATGTCGGCCTGAGGACTGAAGGGTCCTGGGTTCAATTCTGGTCAAGGGCACATGCTGGGGTTGTGGGCTTCATCCCCCAGTGTGGGGTGTGCAGGAAGGAGCCGATCAATGATTCTCTCTCATGGGTGTTTCTATCTCTCTCTCCTCCCTTCTTCTCTGATAGCAATAAAAATATTTTTTTTAAAATTATGTTGCTTCTGCTGCAACTGATAATTGGAAGTGTGTTTGTCCTGCATCTGAGACATAACTGTCATTCTTAAGCCACCTGATGCTTTGAAATGTAACATCTAACATCATCACATTATAAACTGAGTAGAAATTTCACAAACAAGAAAGCAATACTGCTGCTTCTCCTTTATTTTGTATCTTCCCTCAGCTATCTCACTCAAAAGAGGAACAAAACGGCCAGTGGCACCGCCTTTCCCTCCACATTTGTCACTGTAAAATCTTGTGCTATTATTTCTTCTCGGGTTTGGTGTCGTTTCTTTGTGGAAGAACGGGTCCCACAGACCTTCGGCTTAATCAGTGTTCATAATCTCCCGCTGAGCAACATCCCTTCTGGACAGTCACTGTCATGCCACCATCAGATCATGCCCGGTTTGGGGTTACCAGTGAGCACATTGTTTGTTATTCAGACACCATTTTTGCCCTCCTCCACACCCGCTTCCCAAATGACCCTGACGTTAACCTAGGACATGGTGGGACCATCAGGGGCCAACTGACCACTTCCTTCCTTCATGAGGTCGAGAGGAAACCATTGTTAGGAGGCTGGAGGTAGCCTGAGTGTTAACGGGGGTTTTTCATCTGTAGTTTGTTTGATTGATTTGGTTAAGACCAGGAGCTGCAGTCTGGTTCCGACTGCTTCTGGGGAGACAGTGTCAGCTGTAGAGAGCTTAGTCGGGGGGAAATGGCCGAGGAGGGACATGAACAGAGGTTTAATGAAATGTTTAATAGTGATCTGTCATCGCCAGGCATTAGGTAATGCTGTGAATGGCATTTGAGGGAGCCTGGCCGTAGTATTACCTGGACATGGAGACTACCCCAGATTTGTACTTGTGCTTGTATTACCTTGTCCAGGTAAGTCCTGGGCCTAGGGCTTTAGTTTAGCTCTGCCTGTCTTGCTCTAGAGTAGATAGGAAGGAAATCTCGAGGATGTAGAGCCAGCGTTTGCCGAATTCCGTGACAGATGGGCCATGTAGATTATCTCTCGAAATCATCCTTATTCAGAAGACGAAGAAATGAACATTTAGAAAACATGCCATACAAATATAGCAACAAAAACATCCACTAAACAGGATGTAATTAAGCTGGAATTCACACCAGGGCTGAGCCTGTGCAGCAAAAACTGCCTCTTCCCAAAGAGAAATCTGAAATCCAGGCCCCGGTGTCCCTCCTGACCGCAGGTCTTCGTTCCCCGTGGCTTCGGCCAGGCTCCCACTGTGGTGGGTGCTGTGGTTCTGGGACACGTCTTGTCAGCGCTGGCTTCTGAGGAGCCTGAGACTAAGCCATTCGAGGGAACCTCCGGGAGGGGCTGGGCACTGAAGGGCCCCGCAGCAAGGTCTCTGGACACTGACTTTTGGGGCAGAGCAGGGCCCTGTACTCACCCTCAGAGGAGACACCACCCCTGAGAGGGGCGACTGGAAGCTGGGGTTTGACCCCTGCTGGCCTCCCTGCAGGCACCCCTTCCTTTGGCGAGCCCAGTTCACCTCCTTTGGCTGTAATCGTAGGGGCAGCACTTTCCTGAATAATTCTGTGAGTTATTCTAGCAAAGGTCAGTGTTGAACCTGATCGGGGGACATTTCCCCAAGTAGTCAGCCAGCTGGTCTGCAGTGAGAGTGGCCCTCGGGACCCTAACCTTGCAGCTGGCGCCTCAGTCATGTGCAGCCTGTGCCTTCAGACTGTGCCGTTGGCCTGACTCCAGCAGCCCAAGTCCGTGCTCTTCCCCGTCACTGCTTCACTGCTGGGGGGGGGGGGCGGGGGAGGATTCCTGCAGGAGGCCTGAGGCCCGGCGCCCCTCAGACCTGTGGGTGGGCCCAACAAGGTGAAGTACTCTGCGTCACTCACCATGTGAAAGTAGTCGCTCATTCTCCTCATTCTGGTTTGGCAGCTTGGCGGTGCTTTTATAAGTGAAAAGTTGTAAAACGATGGATATGCTCATTTGTGATGTGTGGGGTTCGAGTTCAGTAAAAGCTTTGAAGGTGGAAATTTTGCAGTGTATTTCAAAATAAACATTTCACATCATTTTACTCTATAATTCCCTTAATAGGGGTTCTCTCCTAAAGGAACAATACAAATGCAAACCCAGATTTCCTCACAGAAGGGCCATCACAGAGTTATTATTTATTATATATGCAACCATTGACTAAATCATACAAAGCCAATGAAAATCATGTTTGAAAAAAGTAAATGACAAGAGAAACAAGCTGTGGTGTGTGTTGGAAACATACCCAGAGCATATATACAATGCTTCCTATATTGTTTGCAGAAAGTAGTGTATAATTCAGAGAATGGAGGCAACCACGTCAAAATCTCACCTATGATTTAGCCTCCAGGTGGGGGATTGTGGGTATTTTTTTGCATTCACTCAGCGAAAGTTCTCATCACTTCGGCTGCCTGAACAGGCAACTCTGTGTTCAACGTGGGCCGAGGTGCCATTTGAGGACGGGCCTGGAGACCTAGTCTGAGCTGAGTCTCACTCAGCAGCAGCTTTGGTTTGAAATCAAAGCCCTCGTGTCGTGTGAGCAGGGAGCTGGTTTAACACCCGAGAGGACCGTTGTCAGTGAGGTTGGAGGTTAGAAGGCAGTCGGAGCTAGTGGGGAGCGGTGTGTGTATGTGTGTGTGTGTGTGTGTGTGTGTGTGTGTGTGCATGAGCGTGAGCATGGGACACCGATGGATGCCGCCTAATGATTCGTTGTGGCCAAAACACAGCCCCTTGCCCAGCACCGCAGATATGATTAGAAAGTCCGAAGGCGTCAATTGAAATGCATCTGGTGTAACGACAGGACACTTTCAAAATTTCAGATACATGCAGTGCCACTGGTTTGGGCGGCTACTGGGAACTGTGCTAAAGATCGCTCCACAAAGCTGCTGCAATTTCCAGAAACAAGAGCAGCCTTATTGCTTTTATCCTTGATTTAAGTCCTATTTAGTGGGTGAGCATTTTTATTCATGAACAATTGTTCATTGCCAAAGCATTGCATTCTGAGTCCTATGAACCCTGGGATATTGCTGTAAATGTATTAAACCAGGGACCTTAAACACGGGCTTCTTTACACTGATGCGTGAGGACATGGGGTTCGCTTATTTCTCCTTGTGGGGGATGAGATGGTTGTCCAGGGGATGCATTCGTTAATAGAAATGGGGAAGCAGAGTTAGACTGTTTCAGAAACACTTAACTGTTTTCGTCTGACTAATGTTTTTGTCAATAAGGTCAAACCTTGAACAACATTTTTCATATTTGACGTGAGCTGATGCGACAGCTGTGACATGGCACAGAGAGAGGACAGCGGTCCCAGCACCAGGTCTGTCTTCGCCCCACACCAGCGTGATCTGGGCTGACCTGCAGAGCTCAGACAGCCACGTGGTGACTGCCTGGGTCAACTCAAAACAAGACCCCTGTGGCTACGTCTGCGCACAGGAGCATCAACACTGTCCAGATGCGACAGTGACCAGACCGCATGCGCCCCGGCTAAGCGCAGCGCCTGCTGCTTGCTCACCGCTCAGCGTCAGCCGCGGTTCACGCCTGAGCCCTCACAGACCGGTCCGCTGTGACAGTCACAGAATCGTCCACGTCCTGCTCCTGCAGGTGTGCGTGTCCATTAAGGAAACTTCCTGTATCAGAGCCAGCTCCATGTCACTGATCTGGGGTGTTTGCATCACAGGTTCTTTTTCTACATCTAAACTTTCTTTCCAGAAACATAATTAGCCCTTTAACAATGAAAATTTTATATTTACCTTCTTTATTTTATTTTCTAACACTATCCCTTTTCTTCTTCTCTTTTGGGAAAGTTTTTTACGCTAGGAAAGATTGAAAAAAAATCACTTTATACTAGTATGTATCCTTTCATGACAAATAGTCAACATATCTATAAAAAAGACAAAGTTTATCACTTCTCAGCCTTTTGGCTAAGATCAAGTGTAGTGTCTCTTCTTATCAGTTTAATATCTGGTACGTCCTCTCTCTGAGGACATTATATTAAATGTATTTTTGGAGCAGGGAGATGGAGTAGGAGCTTGCTCCGTCCACTCCACGCATCGACCCGGTATTGCAGTACTTCCGGGAACGGTGCACCAAGAAAAAAATAAAAGCTCTCACCAGTTTGGCTCAGCGGATAGAGCGTCGACCTGCAGACTGAAGGGTCCTGGGTTCAATTCCAGTCAAGGGCACATGCCCGGGTTGCGGGCTCAATCCCCATATGGGGGCGCGTAGGAAGCAGTCAATCATTGATTCTCTCTCATCATTGATGTTTTTATCTCTCCCTCTCTCTTCTCTCTGAAATCAAGAAAAAAAGAAAAAGATAAAGTTATTAAACTATATTTCTTTTTTCTCCACCCTTAATAGTAAGTACATTTACAAAATAGCTTTCATTACTATAACCATGCGCTTTCAAAAAGCTCATGTCCAAGATAAAACAGTACGTGTGGGACAAAGTCATTAAAAATTCAACATCTTTTAAAATTAGTTTCCCATACAAAAAAGTTCATACAATAGTTTTGTTTGTATTAAACCACAGTTAATTTAATTCCTGATTCTAGCTTCCTAAAATCCCTATACTCATTTTACAGACTAGATAACTGTTTTTCACAACTTGTTTAAAATTTAAAAATACATGTACATAATGACATTTTATAGAGTTAAATTTTATAATAGTCTCACAATGGGAAGATTCATAAAGATTTAATATTATTCACTAAGTTTTAATTTCCAGATACTTTAACTTTCAGATCTTAGGCCATTGATTAAGTTAATTAAATAATTTCTGAACTGCCAGGCATTTCCTAAATAAGAAGCAGGTATGAAATATTCATTTCTAAATATAATTCTATGTGGGCCTTATTTCTTAAAATGCCAGTAGGTTAACCAAGTACAAAGTGCCTTTCTACGAGCTGGTGGCTGGGAGCACCCTCCGCTCCTAGAGGCCTCTCTGAGGTCCTTGCTGCCTGGAGCCCTCCTCCAGCCCCGCACTGTCCCTGAGTGCTTCTGTCTCTGACATGCGCCTCCCCCCAGGTGCATAAGTTGAAACCTACCCCGAAAGGTGATGGTATTTGGAGGTGAGACCTTGAGGAGGTATTCAGGTCATGAGGGTGGAGCCCTCAGAAATGGGATTTGTGTCCTTATAAAAAAGACCCCACAGAGTCCCTCAGCCTTCCTCCGTGCGAGGACACAGTGAGCACGTCACAGGTGCAGGGCCCGGGCTCTCTGCCTCCATCTCATTCAAGCCTGCGCTGTTCCCGTCGCCTTCAGAGTGCCTAGACCTTGACTCCTGCTGTCCCTCCTGCTCGTCAGGGCACCTGCCACAGACAGAGTGGCTGAACGATAAGCAAAGGGGTAGCCTCCTGGGGAACGTGTGCTAGCTGCCTCCCTCTACGGAGGAGGAAACAAACGCGGTGCTAGCGTTACTCCATGCAGCGTCTGCACTCTCCTCTCCGCCTGCACCTGATTCTGTGCACGCATCTGGGGTCCCGAGCTCATCATGGGGACACTTGGGCACAGAGCCTGTGACTGCTGGATCTCCCTCTTTCTGTAGCACCTCTCTCTTCCCCGGTCTTCCTGGAGCAGGAGCCTGGTGCCTGTGGAGACTCAGGAGACCTTGTGAGACAGGGAGCTCAGGCAGATGTGTGAAAACACCACTTTCTGCACATCCAGCTGCATAAGTGAAGGGCGCTGTGACAGGAGACACAGCCCGAGGAGAAAGAGTGCTGGGTGAGCGAGTGCTGGAGGCACCTTCCCCCCAGTAGGAGGAGGGTGGGGAGTGGGCAGAGGGCATAGACTGGCATCTCCACAAGACCAGGCGCTCTTACCAGGAAAGGCAGGAGGTCCTATGTTGGGTAACATAAAGCCAAACCCCGCAATGGATCCATCACCCATTCACACATAAAATAACAACTGTCGAGATGTATGTCTTTACGCTAATGGAAATGACATTTCAAAGACCAGCGTTTTCATATACAAAATACACCAGCCAGAGTTAGTGAGCTGTGATGATTAGTTTATTCATTTTTTCTTCTGGACCTATTTATCCTTGCCCTTCAGGGGTGCGATCTCTCTAAACCAGACCCCTTTCTGCTGGTACCTTCCCTGTAACTGCCAAGCTCCGTTCCGTCTGCACCTGCCTGTTCACGTTCTAGTGCGTTTTTCACTGAAAATCATTATCTTTTTCTACCGCTGAGTTTTTTAAAATAAGAAGTTGCTCTCATACACTTTTGTTTGATATTTTAAATTTACTGTGTCTGCATGTTAGTAACAAAAGTCCTGCCCTTTAGTAGATATTGCATTTTAAAGCCAAAGGCAATTAGGGCAGAGGCGAATTTTCTCTGCTCACGCTCAGAGAGAAGATGGTTTGAACAGAATGTCTTTTGATATATCAGGGTAATATTCGAGGTTTTCTTTATCCTAAAAAAACAATAAAACCTTTTTGGGGAAGGTGATAAAAGTCATCTTGCTTATGAAAACATGTATTTTCACCTTAAAACATTTTTATTGCTTTCTACAACCACACAATCGCATGCTCCTAAGAGTTAGAGGGGACCCCGAAGACCACTTAGAGCAGCTTCCTGGGGGCGTAGCTTCTCCTTTATCACCCAGTGAAGACGCCGCTGCAGCTTCGTTTTTACGCTGGACCAAGGAGCACAGGACTGGGAGCCGGCCGTTCTACCCCTTGACAATACTTATTATGTGAAATGTTTTCACTTATATTAGAATCAAATCATGTTTTGAAACTTTTATCACTAGTCCTTATTCTAAAACAACAATAGAACCTCTTTTCTTTTTTCCAAATGAATCCTTTATACATTGGAAGGCAAGCATAATAAGCTCATAGATCTTTCTTGTGATTCATATTTGAAATATGTTCTTTCAATATTTTCTCAGTAGCTGTTATTCTTCAGGATCCCAGGCTGGTTGCTGGAAACACAGAGATGAAGGGCATGGTCTTTGCACCCACAGTGTGTCAGGAAAGATGCTCAAAGAGTGGTGAATGTTGCAAAATAGAGAGATATCCCTGTATGTATGTTTGTATGTGTATATATATATATGAGAGAGAGAATGAGAGATTCGGGGGTTGGGGGGGGCATAGAACAGAGTATTAATTAACTTTCATTGTGATTTGGATCAGAAACAAACAGAAGTGCTGCAAAATTGTGAAGCATGTGGAATGGCCTTCCGGGGATGTAAGGCAAAGAATGACCTAGGAGAGGGAAAAGCTAATGCAAAGGCAGGAGACAGTGAGGCCTGTCTCATTGTGCTCGGGAGCATCAAGGAGCTAGTGGAGCTCGGCTACGTGTTAGTCACGGAGAGAGGCAAACACAAAGCTGAATAGTAAGCGGGGCTCAGGTCACAAAGCATCTTTATTCTGCTGTATATAGTTCAGACTTGTAGTTGAAAAATGATAATTTTCCTGGGTGGGTAGATAAATTGGGATGGAGAAGGTAAGGCCAGAGCTGCTGTGTAAATCAAGGAAGAGGTCAAGGTGGCTTGACTATGCCAGTGACACTGAGGATGTTGGGAAGTGTAGAGATGGTTTTGAGGGTCTGTCTGTAGGCCACAGTAGTAAAAATAAGCAATCAATCACACGGGGAGAGGGACTCATGAGCAAGTAGGAATAAGAAGCAGCACTAATAAATTGAATAAATAAATAGATGATAAAACAACTAGTTAACACTCTTGAATAAGTAAAATAGAACTTTCATGTATCTACAGGAAATGTATAATTATGAGCATAACCTAACAGATTTTAAAAAATAACACTAAGTAGAGTATCTGTAAGTGACAAAAATATAATTGAAATGTAGAAGTTACTATCTGGTATACTAGCAGATTGATACAGCTGCAGAGAGAGTTCATGAACTGGAAGATAGATAGGAGGACGTTACCAGAATGCACCCCATGGGAATACAGAGGTGAGCCATAGAACAAGTAAGAGACTTGAAGGACAAAGTTTAAAAAAAGAAAGTAAAGAAAGAAAATGCATAAGAAAATAATGTCTTCTAGAATTAAAAAAAAAGGAAATGTTTAGTATTAGTAACTGACAAGTAGAGAGAAGAATATAATCAGAAATAGTTTTCTTCTACATTCTTTGTACTTGTAAGATTTATGAAGAAAAAAAGAGACATTTATTCCACTTAGACTTTGGCCCATTAAGCATGCATATTATAAATTCTAGGTAAGCAGTCGGGAATAAGCTTACAGTAAATATAGTGTCAGAAGGAGAAAATTAGCATGCCCAGCCATTTAGTCACACAATTTATATTATTGAACAGAATAGAAGATCTCTATCACTAGAAATTCTCTTCTAGTGATAATTGTATTAAGTTTGTAGAAGAAAGTTTCATATATATATTCAAGGAGAGATAGCCCCACCAGTATGAACTCTTAGAATTTGACAATTTTCTAGATAAGAAACAAGATCTTACACTTTAGAAAGATAAGAATTTGATTCTAGGTGTTGGAGGTTTCATCCAGTAACAACTATGACCAACAAAGGAAAAGTAGGTATAGTCCACACATGCAGATAATCCAAGAATAACAGGAGGAATTTTGGATTTTTCCCAAACAGATATTGCCATCTGTTTAAGAAACAAGAAAATTGGGAAATAGAGAAATTAGCCTCCCACCATAGGGCAGTAAGAAATGACATAGGACTAGTCTCCTCTGTTGTCCAGCATATAAGTTAGAGAAACAATGATTAATGCTAAACTTGGAAACAATGCGCATATAGAATTATATGCTCTTCCATTTGTACATGTATCATAACAACTCTATGAAAAATAAACAAGTAAATCAAAACAAGCTCGCTGACTTCGAGCTCAGGATGCTGTTAGTTGCATGAGAACATGGAGAGGCACGCGCCTGGTCATTCCCTTTGCACATGCTAAATTTGAAGTGATGTACAATTTAAACATCATTTCCTTCACTTTTTCATGTCCTACTTCTCAACTTCTGTTTAAATCACACTTGTCATCAGATGAATTCTATTTTTGTTTCACTTAGAGAGTTGTACTTCAACTTTCAGCAAACATATAAATATGGTTTAATCAGCAGAGCTCTTGGAAACTAACGCTTTGGTAGATCTCATAAAGCCTTTAACACAGGTTTCAGAAGAGCCAGAGAAAGGTCAGAGGGCAGTGACTTGGTTCATGTCTGCTGTGAAATAACCCTGAGGATTCCGGGATTTCTGTGTCATGCCTGCTGCTGCGCTTTCACTGCGAGGGCGCTGGAGGGGCCCTGTGGGAGGATGGGCCTCCCTGGTTCCACCTGCTCTGTTTTGGTATTTTTTTGCTTCTGTGGCATCGCATAGTCAGCAGTGGTGCGTCTATGGGAGAATCCGTGGTTCTCTGCCCAGCCACACACCCAGGGTTAGTTCCTAGGTTCAACTTCTATTAAACAAATGTTAAAGTTCTTTTTGAAGAGCTCTGTCTCCTGGTTGCACCCAGGTTGATACAATGGTCCATAATAATGCTCCTCACCTTAGCCACTCATTAGGGAGGCTTCGTATCTTGCCTTGGATCCAAGCAAGCTTGTCTGGCTCCCATCCCTGCACCCCTCTGACCATAGTATTCTGAGCCCCCCGCCGCCTTGAGGTTGGAATCACCACTAAGCCTTGTATTACGGAGAATATGTATCCTGGCTCATATATGATAACTAAGACTTCACCGGAAACATTCCCAAACAAGTATTCAGACTAATGTTTAATCTCTGCTGAGAGTCCCGTGTCTAAGTCATTGTTGCCAGTTCCAACCCATTGTCTTTGTCTCCAGACTAGATACCTTCACGCCTCCTGAGCTGTCTGAATAGAGAACACGAGGCATGCAGTCCCCGATGTTGTCCTCCTCGTCCCATATGTTTACTTTCTGTCCTCACATATGGAGTTCATTGTCACCAAGTAGCTATCCTTGGAGCAGCAGATCCTCAGTGAGACAGACTAAGGAAACAACACGGGAGATGACCCCTGGGGCAAAGAGCAAATTAATAACAATCTCTGAGTTTCAAATTATGGATTAATTGATTGACATGGGAAGGAGAATGAGACCATTTATTTAGTGCTCTGCTAGTGGTCTGGTCTCTGTAGTCAGCAGGGCTGACCTTGAGGCGAACAATCAGTGGAAAATCGATTGTCAGAGCAAATATATATGAATTCTCCAAAATTCAGGAATAAAACCATAGTGTTGTCTATGGTTACTCAAAGGAACAGTGTGTACAAATATGGACTGATTTAACATTCTTTTCGTTCATTTTGCGGAACAAGTCATATTTAGCACAAGTATCTACAGCTGTGACTGATTCCCTTGTCTCTAATATTCACTTACATCAGACAGTGGCCTGAACACGGCTCCCGGAGAATGTCAGCATACTCAGCAAGTATTGGAAAGCCAGTGTGCTGCTTTAGGCTCTACGCATGGGTAAAACTGACCAATGTTTGCTCTCCAATTAAAAAAGCATGTTTAACACAGTTTATCACAAAGGTAATATAGGCAGCATCCATTTTGCATTTAGAAAGGTAATGGTTCTTGCATGTGAGGTATAGGAAAAAATAGTAAGAACTTTTTAAAAAAAAAACCTTTGTCAGTTCTATAGTCTGCCTGCTGTCTCCTTGTCAGTATTGGCAGCCAGATCAACCCACACATCAGTTTGAGAGGAAACATCTGATCTGGCTCAATGTCTTGCCTGACTCATTACAACAGAAGAACAATCTACTCACAACAGTTAATCCATAATTTATTTGATGTCAATACTTGCATGTTAATAGCCAAAGGACATAAAAAGTCCTTACTAAAGAAAACAAAAAGCAGCTAGTTTAAATCATCTTGTTTTAAAAATAAATTCATTGGGGTGACATTGGTTAATATGATTATATGTTTCACAGAGCAATGGATCAGAAGTAAACCCACATATATATGGGCAAATAATTTTCAACAAAGGAGCTAAATCATTCTAACACGTTAACATTAGCTATCAACTGAAGATTTTACTAAAGTTACGTTAGCAGTAACACTTCACATGGATAACTTTATGAGAATGTATTCAAAATTGAATGTGAAAGAATATAAATTCTATGAATCTTGAAATTACCTTAATAACATAATATGTTAATATAAAATATAATACATGGTATAAAGTACATAAAATATAATGCATAAAATATTATTACTGTAATTATGGTAAATATATTTATACATTAAACAAAATATGTATCATGATATACAATACACATAGTATATATTATATTTCATCGTGTGTTTCAGTGCTATTCATCTTACTATGTATTAAAAAAAACTTAACATCGATGGATTAAATATTTGGTTTTGTTTGAGCAATGAAATACCTAGGAGCTGAATACCGAATTTGTATTTTCAAGAGATTTCTTTATTTAAACAAAATGATTGCAGATTCATGAGAGATTAAGGATACCACAGCTTTCTAAATCAAACCACCTCTGGCTTTATTCCTCATAAGAAAACTGTGAATTGTTCCATTTTACAGGTAAACAAATCTGGGGCACTGTGGTGACTTACTCGAGATCATATAGCGGCAAAGGGACAGAATTGAGACAGTCCCTTAGCCCGGATGCATCATAACAGCGATTTAGCCATCACCCATCTCTGAAGGGATGTGGAAATGGCAGCTACTGTTAGGCTTTGTAGGCCGGTAAAGACATTGTGCATGGACAGAACTGGGTAGAACTTGATGTTGGCATTGGCACTGCAGTCAGATGCCTCCTCATTGTGGAAGATTAAATTTTGAGGCTCAAGTCTACAGCGGGGCTGCCCATTTTACTGAGTGGTGACAGGAAGCTCCAGTTGGATAGAGAATGTCTGACAACTGATTTCAAGCACAATTTTAGACAGATTTCAGCAAGAACTAGAGAATTCCATCCTAGTTGAGCCAGAGAAATCCACCCTTTCCTTCAGCACCAAGGCTGGGATTGAGACTGATGTCACCTGTCCGCCACAGCCCACATGTGTGGCACGTGGAACCTGATGTCTTCCATGGCATGTTAGACACAGTGCCCAGACCCTTCATACAATGACAGCCAGGCAGGGCTCAGCCATGGCAGCACCCCATCTCTAAGCTGAATACTAGGTGCCAGTGTTACCCTAGAAAACACTTTCTCCGCCCTCAGTGACTGGGAGAAATTCATTAAATATAGGGTATCCCAAAAATGTGTACACACACTTTGAGTAATTATAAAGGCAGTGTATATTAAAATACATTCCATGTTCAAAATTGAGCTCTCAGCTGCTAAAGTGTGTATACATTTTTTGGGACAGTCTATCTACACTAATAAAAGACAAAGATGCTAATTGACTGTACCTTCGCTACGCCCATCAGCCAATCAGAAGAGTATGCAAATTAACCCAACAAAGATGGCCGTTAAATTTGCATACTGCAGGCGGGGCGGGACAGCGCCATCCGCCGCCCGCCCGGCTGCCATCCCGGCCTCCCATGTGCGACCCGGGGCGGCGGGGCGGGACAGCAGCGATCGGCCGCCCACCCGGTCGCCATCCCGGCCTCCCGTGTGCGACCCAGGGCGGCGGGGCGGGACAGTGTGGCTCCTTTGTCACCCCAGCTTCCTCACCATAGCTGTGGAAACTGACAGCAGGGAGAAGGAAGTCCCACCCCCACAGAATCATCCCGAATCAGCCGTTGGTCACACAGCTCTCAGCAGCCTGACAGGCAGGACTCTCATTCACCTGCATCTCAGACCGTGACAGTAGAGAGGTGGGACTATGTCCAAAGAAAAACGGTTGATACAACGTAGCTCTGCAGCCTAAAGATGCTGACGTTATCGACAGAAAATGTCTGCAGAGCAACATGCGTCTGATCTTGAAAGAAGGCGCCTGCAACAGAATGTATCTGAAGAGCAGCTACTGGAAAAAGGTCACTCTGAAGCCGAAAAACAGTGGCGTCTTCAACAGAAAATGTCTAAAGACCAACGTGCCTTTGAAGTTGAAAGAAGGCGGTGGCGACGACAGAATATGTCTAGAGAACAGTCATCAACAAGTACTACCAATACCGGTAGGAACTGCCTTCTCAGCAAAAATGGAGTACATGAGGATGCAATTCCAGAACATAGTTGTGGTGGAATGACTGTTAGATGTGAATTTTGCCTATTCCTAAATTTCTCTGATGAAAAACCATCCGATGGGAAAGTTACTCGATGTTGTAGCAAAGGGAAAGTCTGTCCAAATGATATACATTTTCCAGATTACCCGGCATATTTTAAAAGATTAATGACAAATGAAGATTCTGACAGTAAAAATTTCATGGAAAATATTCGATCCATAAATAGTTCTTTTGCTTTTGCTTCCATGGGTGCTAATATTGCATCGCCATCAGGATATGGGCCATACTGTTTTAGAATACACAGACAAGTTTATCACTGTGCTGGAACTTTACACCCTTCGGGTGGTGTTTCTCGGACGTTAGCTCAACTCTATATTTTGGATACAGCTGAAGCTGTCCCGCCCCGCCTGCAGTATGCAAATTTAACGGCCATCTTTGTTGGGTTAATTTGCATGCTCAGGAAGACTCATGATCAACATCAACAACCTCATGCATGAAATAAATGAATTAACAAAACCGTACAAGATGCTACATGAGGTAGAAAAGGAAGCCCAATCTGAAGCAGCAGCAAAAGATATTGCTCCCACAGAGGTAACAATGGCAATTAAATACAATCGTAACAGTGACCCAGGTAGATATAATTGTCCCTGTGTAACCAAAGTTGCTGTCATATTCAGAAACGAAGATGGAGAACCTCCTTTTGAAAGGGACTTGCTCATTCATTGTAAACCAGATCCTAATAATCCAAGTGCCACTAAAATGAAACAAATCAGTATCCTGTTTCCTACATTAGATGCAATGACATATCCTATTCTTTTTCCACATGGTGAAAAAGGCTGGGGAACAGATATTGCCTTAAGACTCAGAGACAACAGTGTAGTCGACAATAATACTAGACAAAATGTAAGGACACGAGTTACACAAATGCAGTATTATGGATTTCATCTCTCTGTGAGGGACACGTTCAATCCTATTTTAAATGCAGGAAAATTAACTCAACAGTTTATTGTGGATTCGTATTCAAAAATGGAGGCCAATCGGATAAATTTCATCAAAGCAAACCAATCTAAGTTGAGAGTTGAAAAATATAGTGGTTTGGTGGTTTATCTCAAATCTAGATCTGAAAATGACAATGTGCCGATTGGTAAAATGATAATACTTCCATCATCTTTTGAGGGTAGTCCCAGAAATATGCAGCAGCGATATCAGGATGCTGTGGCAATTGTAACAAAGTATGGCAATCCTTATTTATTTATAACCATGACATGCAACCCCAAATGGGCAGATATTACAAACAATTTACAACGCTGGCAAAAAGTTGAAAACAGACCTGACTTGGTAGCCAGAGTTTTTAATATTAAGCTGAATGCTCTTTTAAATGATATATGTAAATTCCATTTATTTGGCAAAGTTATAGCTAAGATTCATGTCATTGAATTTCAGAAACGTGGACTGCCTCACGCTCACATATTATTGATATTAGATAATGAGTCCAAATTACATTCCGAAGATGACATTGACCGTATAGTTAAGGCAGAAATTCCAGATGAGGACCAGTGTCCTCGACTTTTTCAAATTGTAAAATCAAATATGGTACATTGACCATGTGGAATGCAAAATCCAAATAGTCCATGTATGGAAAATGGAAAATGTTCAAAGGGATATCCAAAAGAATTTCAAAATACGACCATTGGAAATATTTATGGATATCCCAAATACAAACGAAGATCTGGTAGCACCATTTCTGTTGGAAATAAAATTGTCGATAATACTTGGATTGTCCCTTAAACCCGTATTTGTGCCTCAAATATAACTGTCATATAAATGTTGAAGTCTGTGCATCAATTAGAAGTGTCAAATATCTATTTAAATACATCTATAAAGGGCACGATTGTGCAAATACTCAAATTTCTGAAAAAAATATTATCAATCATGATGAAGTACAGGACTTTATTGACTCCAGGTATGGGAGCGCTCCTGAGGCTGTTTGGAGACTTTTTGGAATGCGAATGCATGACCAATCTCATGCAATCACAAGATTAGCTATTCATTTGCCAAATGATCAGAATTTATATTTTCATGCAGGTGATTTTGCTGAAGTTTTAGATAGGGCTAAAAGGCATAACTCGACTTTGATGGCTTGGTTCTTATTGAATAGAGAAGATGCTGATGCACATAATTATTATTGGGAGATTCCACGGCATTATCTAATCTAATAAAAGACAAACATGCAAATTGACCATACCTTCGCTATGCCTTAAGCCACGCCCACCAGCCAATCAGAGCGACTATATGCTAATTAACCCAACCAAGATGGCGGCCGGCAGCCACGGAGCTGAAGTGAGCAGGAGGCTTGGTTGCTCCAGTGATGGAGGAAGCCAAGCTTCCCGGCCGGCTCTGAGCTACACTGAAGGCAACAAAGTTTCAATTATAGAAGATAAACCCCAGATACCTGCTTTCAGCCGGCCGTGGCCACGGAGCTGGAGCGAGCAGGAGCCAGCTCTGAGCTCCACAGAAGGCAACAAAGTTTCAATTATAGAAGGTAAATAAATCCCAGAATAAAAAGAAAAAAAGGAGAGGCTGGGAGCTTCCGTCACCGGGGGCCTTGGCCAGCCTGAAAACGGCCCTCTGCCCCTCACCCAGACTGGCCAGGCACCCCAGTGGGGACTCCCCACCCTAAAGAGGGTGTGGCCAGCCTAAAAACAGCCATCAGTCCCTCACCCAGGCTGGCCAAACCTCCATCGGGTGAGGGTCCCCACTGGGGGGGCTTGACCAGCCTGCAAACAGCCATCAGCCCCTCACCCAGGCTGGCCAGGCACCCCAGCGGGACCCCCACCCTGATCCGGGATATCCTTCAGGGTAAACCAGCCAGCCCCCACCCATGCACCAGGCCTCGATCCTATATAATAAAAGGGTAATATGCAAACTGACCCTAACAGCAGAAAGACTGGGAATGACTGGTCACTATGACACACACTGACCACCAGGGGGCAGACGCTCAATGCAGGAGCTGCCCCCTGGTGGTCAGTGAGCTCCCACAGGGGGAGCTCTGCTCAGCCACAAGCCAGGCTGACGGCTGCCAGTGCAGTGGTGGTGGTAGGAGCCTCTCCCACCTTCTCAGCAGCGCTAAGGATGTCC
This sequence comes from Myotis lucifugus, assembly GCF_000147115.1. NCBI lineage: Eukaryota > Metazoa > Chordata > Mammalia > Chiroptera > Vespertilionidae > Myotis > Myotis lucifugus. The sequence continues at coordinate 108,996 of NW_005871808.1, read as the reverse complement.
GACTACAGCTTAGGCCTGCTCCCTGCTGGCAAGTGGACATCCCCCAAGGGCTCCCAGGCTGCCAGAGTGATGTCTGACTGCTAGCTTAGGCCCAATTCCCCAGGGAGTGGGCCTAAACCAGCAGGTGGTCATCCCCCAAGGGGTCCAGGCCAGGCCAGGCTGAGGGACCCCACCCCCCCCGAGTGCACAAATTTTTGTGCACCGGGCCTCTAGTGTGTTTAATAATTCTTTGTGGACAAAACGCTGAAAGGGTGGGAATAAAGTATTAGGTAGACTGTTCACTGTGAGCTTTAGAAAACCAGAACGATATTACCTTAGACTTTTGCTTCTGCATGTAAAAGGTGCCGTAAGTTTTGAAGATCTGCGAACTGTAGGAGGTGTAACTTATGATACATTTCATGAAGCTGCTAAACACCAAGGATTATTACTTGATGACACTATCTGGAAAGATACGATTGACGATGCAATCATCCTTAATATGCCCAAACAACTACGGCAACTTTTTGCATATATATGTGTGTTTGGATGTCCTTCTGCTGCAGACAAATTATGGGATGAGAATAAATCTCATTTTATTGAAGATTTCTGTTGGAAATTACACCGAAGAGAAGGTGCCTGTGTAAACTGTGAAATGCATGTCCTTAATGAAATTCAGGAGGTATTCACATTGCATGGAATGAAATGTTCACATTTCAAACTTAGGACTATCCTTTATTAATGAATGCAAATACATGTGATCAGTTGTACGAGCAGAGGTTTTCATAAATTCTCTGAATGATGAACAGTTGGCAGCCATTCAGACTATAACTTCAGCCATTGAAGATCAAACTGTACACCCCAAATGCTTTTTCTTGGATGGTCCAGGTGGTAGTGGAAAAACATATCTGTATAAAGTTTTAACATATTATATTAGAGGTCGTGGTGGTATTGTTTTACCCACAGCGTCTACAGGAATTGCTGCAAATTTACTTCTTGGTGGATGAACCTTTCATTCCCAATATAAATTATCAATTCCATTAAATGAAACTTCAATTTCTAGACTCGATATAAAGAGCGAAGTTGCTAAAATCATTAAAAAGGCCCAACTTCTTCTTGATGAATGCACCATGGCATCCAGTCATACTATAAATGCCATAGATAGATTACTAAGAGAAATTATGAATTTGAATGTTGCATTTGGTGGGAAAGTTCTTCTTCTTGGAGGGGATTTTCTACAATGTCTCAGTATTGTACTGCATGCTATGCGATTGGCCATAGTACAAACAAGTTTAAAGTACTGTGATGTTTGGGGATGTTTCAGAAAGTTGTCTTTTAAAACAAATATGAGATCAGAGGATTCTGCTTATAGTGAATGGTTAGTAAAACTTGGGGATGGCAAACTTGATAGCAGTTTTCATTTAGGAATGGATATTATTGAAATCCCCCATGAAATGATTTGTAACAGATCTATTATTGAAGCCACCTTTGGAAATTGTATATCTGTAGACAATATTAAAAATATATCTAAATGTGCAATTCTTTGTCCAAAAAATGAGCATGTTCAAAAATTAAATGAAGAAATTTTTAATATACTTGATGGAGAGTTTCACACATATTTGAGTGATGATTCCGTTGACTCAACAGATGATGCTGAAAAGGAAAATTTTCCCATCGAATTTCTTAATAGTATTACTCCTTCGGGAATGCCGTGTCATAAATTAAAATTGAAAATGGGTGTAATCATCATGCTATTGAAAAATCTCAATTGTAAATGGGGTCTTTGTAATGGTACCAGATTTATTATCAAAAGATTACTACCTAACATTATCGAAGCTGAAGTATTAACCAGATCTGCAGAGGGAGAGGTTGTTCTGATTCCAAGAATTGATTTGTCCCGTCTGACACTGGTCTCCCATTTAAATTAATTCGATGATAGTTTCCCGTGATGCCAGCATTTGCAATGACTATTAATAAATCACAAGGACAAACTCTAGACAGAGTAGGAATATTTCTACCTGAACCCATTTTCTCACATGGTCAGTTATATGTTGCTTTCTCTCGAGTTCGAAGAGCGTGTGACGTTAAAGTTAAAGTTGTAAATACTTTATCCCAAGGGAAATTAGTCAAGCACTCTGAAAGTGTTTTTACTCTTAATGTGGTATACAGGGAGATATTAGAATAAGTTTAATCACTTTATCAGTCATTATTTGCATCAGTGTTGTTTTTATATCATGAGTTTGTTGTTATATCATTTTATTGTTTATTAATAAAATTATGTATTATTTTCATATACATTGTACTCATTTCCTTTTATCTCTCACACTTTTATTATAGAAAAAGGGCAAATAGCAATATTAAAATATTTCCTCTAATTAATTCCCTTTCAATGTGCATGAATTTCGTGCACCAGGCCACTAGTATTATATAATTCTATTATGACTATTAAAGCAGAATGTTAGAATGCACTGAGCAGAATCCACAGTTGCTGATTTGGTGCAGGCAGACTGGTGTGTATACACAGGACATTACACCCCTTTCTCACCACCCCTGGGAGCTTAGTCATTCTTAATACCCTGAGGTCTGCATCACATCCGGAGTGAAAAGACCTCTGTAGGTCAGGCCATCTTTAGATATTAGGGTCATGACATATCGCTGGGGATTTTGGTCCCTGGAGTGAACAAAGCTAGTTTGGAAAATTCTCCTTTAAAAGTTCAGGCTCATTGCTCCCTGGGTCGGCTTAGTCATCATTTGTATTTGGTGCCAGGATGGGTCACGACCTGATTGTCTCTTCTTCTGAGTCATAGTCGAAATCTGCTCCCAGCCTCTGAAATAACTTTGAAGATCAAAGGCATTTCTGACATATTATTTGGGTCATCTTTTATTTCTCTGGCAGGTTAGAAATCCCTGCTCCTCCGATTTCTGGGGACAGGAAGTATAATTCCCTGAGTCTACTCTAAGTAGACTGTGAAGCATGTATGTGGCAGGAAGTTGACCATGTTCGCAGCATTTTCTATAATATTTCAGATGTATATCAATTGGTTGTGTAACGAACAGGAAGGGGAATGGCTATGTGAGGAACAGGACAATTTCCTCCATGCTCCCCCTGGGAGTTATCACCCAGCCTGGTGTCATTCATTTCTATCACTTAAAGTTCCAATCATCACTTGAAAATAGATGCCATGATAATTGTTACTTTAAAATGATCGATTCCAATCACTTCCCCTAATAAGGTCCCAAGCCTGCGGACATTTTGGTTTTTGTTCTTTAATGTCCATTATTTTATTTGAACCCTCTCCCAATTTTCCATGAATACATGTGTGTACCTGAGGACCATCGAGCTAGACTGGATGGGCTGAGAGCCCTCGAACAGGCAGTGCTGGGGGCAGGCTCCTGTGAGCACGAGCAAGTCCGTGGCTGGGAGATGAGGACAGAATCTGTGCACTCAGAGTGGAGGTGCTGTGAGTACGAGAGGATCTATTGCCACACCCACACTTGTTGCTTCTGTCAAAGAAAAAATTTCCTCTGGAACCACATGATCTTCCATTTCTTACAGAAAATTCAACTTCCTCTTATGGGACCACTGACATGTGGTTCGTCATTGACCAGAATGGCATCCTAAGTTACCTGACTGCATTGGCTTTAGCTGAAAATGTCAATTGCCTGTGACAAGTGTGCCATTGTCATGTACGACATGAACAATGAGGACACTTGGTGTCGGTTATATGGGAACTATTGGGAATCTTCTCGATTTTTCTATAAAACTAAAACTCCTTTAAAAAGACAATTATTGCAAAATCAATGAGAAAAATCACCATAGAGAATGTTGAGAGATCTGACTGAGTAATACTGGAAGCAAGAGTGTTTTGAGCACATAAAAAATGGAATTAAAATATACATAACTGGGGGAAAAGTCATTGACAAAAATGGTACCATTTTGTTTTAAAATTATCAGTTTTAAATTATGAGATTACAGAGATATCTATGTAAATTGGGACAAAATGTCTGATAATAAATATTAATATGTAAATTAAAAGTTTTAATCACATGTGTGCATTTACCTAAGTAATTTTACTTTAAATTGTGTGATAAAAAATTTGATATGCTGTCATTGTTTCATGTTGAAAGTTCTTCATTGAAGCATTAGTTAAAATGATCAAATCTTAGAAGACCATCTAACAAGAAAATTTTTAGGAAATTCTGCTAAATCTATATGATATAGTATTGTCTATTAAATAGCCTAAAAATATCTTAATGACGAAGGAAAATGCTTATGATCCAAACTGGTTAGGATCGGAGTTGTATGTACCAAGTAACCTCAAATATGTAAAAACGAAAGCAAGGAAATCCTATATAATAAAAGAGAAACATGTAAATTGGCCACCCCTTTGCTATGCTCACCAGCCAATCAGGGTGAATATGCAAATTAACCTGGGTGGAGAGCAGAAGCGGGAGAGCCGGAAGCTTGGGGGGAATGTGCCTCTCTCGGTCGCTCCCTTGGGGGGACGTGGCTCCCTCTGTCGCCATGAGGAGAGTAGAGCAGGAGAGCCAGAGGCTTGAGGGGCCATGGCTCCCTCGGTCGCTCCCAGTGCAGGGAGCACCAGGAATTCTTGGAATAGTAATTCTGATGGCAGCCCTAGGACCAGAAGCGGAAGCCCAGAGCGCAGGGAGCACCAGGAATGCTGGGAATCGTAGTTCTGGTGGCAGACGGATCTCCTAGACACTAGAGCAGCAGTTCTCAACCTGTGGGTCTCGACCCCTTTGGCGGTCGAACGACCCTTTCACAGGGGTTGCCTAAGACCATCCTGCATATCAGATATTTACATTACGATTCATAACAGTAGCAACATTACAGTTATGCAGTAGCAACGAAAATAATTTTATGGTTGGGTCACAACATGAGGAACTGTATTTAAAGGGCCAGAGGTTGAGAACCACTGCACTAGAGCAAAGTGAGCCTGGAGGAAGTTACTGTTGGCAGTGTGGGATGGAGGGAAAGCAAAGATGAGAGACATAAGTAAAATCAGTGTCTAGGAAAAATTAAAGGGAAGATATCCTAAAACTTCCAGGAAATCTCCACCAATGAAGCAAAGAAAAAAAAAAAAACCTCTATTATTCTGTGAGCATCAAACCAAACTGGGTTGGGGATCTCAGACAATTTGTTCATATGATTGCAAAGACAGACAGAAACTCCCGGATTGGAGAGGTCTCCCCTGAGGGCTCCCAGATTGGAGAGGGTGCAGGTCGGGCTGAGGGCTGAGGGACCCCCCACCCCCGCCCCGTGCACCAATCTTCGTGCCCCGGGCCCCTAGTATTTATTATATTAGAATGGGTTCTCTTGAGATGTTTGGATTATGCGTAATAGTTGTTTTCTTATTTATAATATTTTTATTTGCCACTAATTATTATGCACTATTTTGCAATGAGAAAAAATGTAATGGAGATACTTATTCTGCTCTGAATGAGTTGAAATATAGCCACAGGCCACCCTTTATTATAGCTGTTATAAAATCTATTGTAATATCTATCTTTATTACAGCTATGAAATCTATTATAATAGATATTGTCAATAAAATTTGCAGCAGAACCTTTATCTTAAGATGACTTATTTTCTTTCTGAAAGTTCAGATATCCTTCCAGAATGCAGAATTAATTGCAAATTGCAATGCCCCCCTCGGGTCAGTGGAATCAGAGCTCTGAAGGAAGTATTGATTTCTCTCGGTATCTTTTCTCCCAGGATTATCCTTTTATCTCTTTTAACCATAGTTTTCTTGTGTCCCGAGAGCCTGAGTAGCTGTATTCCCAAACCCACAAACTCTAGAGCAGTAGTTCTCAACCTGTGGGTCGCGACCCCTTTGGGGGTCGAACGACCCTTTCACAGGGGTCGCCTAAGACCATCAGAAAACACATATATAATTACATATTGTTTTTGTGATTAATCACTATGCTTTAATTATGTTCAATTTGTAACAATGAAATTGGGGGTCACCACAACATGAGGAACTATATTAAAGGGTCGCGGCATTAGGAAGGTTGAGAACCACTGCTCTAGAGTCAGCCGTGTATCTGGGGAGGAAATATGTGTTAAAAAATAGCAAAGACCATATTGATGATACCATGAGATTGGAAAAGTGTTGAAAGATTAGAGAGGAAGGTGAGCGTTGACCTGGCCCTTCAAGGAAAATATGATTGGGAAGTTAGTTGGAGGGAAAATGAGTATGAGGGATGAGTTTATTCCATTTTTTAGGATAGTCAAGTTGGTTGTTCATTTTTTCCACAACAAATTTTCAGAACATCCTGCATACAAGGCAGCCTGCTGGGCACTGGGGTTACAGTAACAAGTCAGATGTATACCTGCCCTCGGACAACCGGAGCTTTGGTGAGTCAGAGAGACAAAAAATCTATATGGTGATAAACAGAAACATGAAAGAAGTTGAAGAAAGTTAGAGTCTGGATGTTGTAAGTTAAAGAACAAGAGGAGAGGGAAGGACTTGAAAATCAAAGAGAAAGAACAATGGAGGCAAACTTCCCTGGGAAAGGAATGGGCGGTGCAAGCAGCTGGAGGTTTAACTTTTCCCTGCAGGGCAGGGCAGGGCAGGGCAGCAAAGCCTGGTCAGAGCATTTGCCCATTTTTGTGCTGTTGGCCAACTTAAAATACCCGTGCGGTTCCCCGGCAGGGGGCGTTGGGAGGGACCCGTGGCAGCACACACCTTGCGTAGCATCCCCACCCACAGGTGCCCCCGAGCACAGATAATTTAGAGCTGACCACTGCCAAGCATGGACTACTATTGCTGTTCATTGATTTAAGTGTAAGTTTATACAACAACTTTAACGATGAGCCGATGACAAGACTTTGAAAATTTAGTGATCAGCTCTTCAACAGAACACGGACATGTTCACGTGGGTTTGAGTCCATTGCAAAGGGAAGAAAGGAAAGAGCGTTCGGGATATAGAACAGGATGTCTGGCAAGACTCGAGCTGAGGACCTTGAATTCCAATCTCAGGAAAGGAGACCTCATTCTGCCGTGCTCAGGAGCCCCTGGGATCAGCAGTGACATAGATGCTGAAACCGGGCTATTCCTCTGGTGGATTCAAATGGGCAGCGTCGGACGGAGCACGGGGAGCCAACCCGGAAACTCCATCCCGCAGCAGGGAGGAGACACAGACCTGGAGAAGCAGAGTGGGGACAGGGTGACACACAGGAGAAGCCCTGGGAACCACTGCTCTGTGCTCCGCAGTGAGCCTGTGACATCAAGAAACATGGGAGTAAAATACAGGCTCCAAGGGTGGAAGCTGGCAGCTACGCAGAGAAAAGGCTGAAATCGGAAAGGGAACATTCACGGGGTATTTCCTGTTTCTTTTCTTTTCGGGTTCCTCTTCCGATAGGTCCAGTCTGCTTGTCTGCATGCTGTTAGCTAGTAATAAAGAAATGGCCACTGACCTTCATCAGGTCGCGCAGCTCAGCTGGGCGATTTTCAATATGGTTTCTAACTCAGGGTTTATATGAAAGAGTGTAGGTGTGTGATTTTATTAAAAGGTGGTTTTCTGACTTTCGGAAAGTAAGCGTGAACCCTGTTTGCTCTGGGTGGTTCTGTAAATGTTCTCTATCCCAAATTCGGAAGAGATTTCCAGTTCTCAGCCTGGGGTGGGAACTGTAATTAAAATGCAAATGTGTTAGCTTCATATAATCGCTGGAAGAAATCTTAAGGATCAATCTCATTGAAGAATTTCATTTCACAGATGAGAAACCTGAGACTGAGAGCTTAGTGACCTTTGACAAATGGCGATGGCCCGTCTCGCAGGGGGCTGTGAATGGGACCAGGCAGGCCCACGTGCAGGGCGGGCGCAGGTGGGACCTCAGGTGGCCGCCGGCATCAAGAGTCCAGCTCCGGCCTGTCCATGGTGCAGGTGACCCGCTGGTGGTTGTTATTGATGATAGTGTTGCTTTGAAAAGAAATATCTCTGAAAACGTGATTTTTGTTATATTTTTGAACTGAATTTGATCCAGAGAGGACCTCATCTCATTTTATGAACTAAATGGCAGCCTAACTTGCAATGCACTTCAGTATTCTGGAGCCCCATTACCTGTGAATGAGGAAAACAGTCGCCTTTTGTGGGCTGAAATGCTGGTTACATCGGGTCACACGCACCCAGTGCTGGTCCTGTGCCTCACACGCTGACTCACCCTCCAGGTGCTGACAGATCAAACGGGATTGCACTGTTATGGCTCCCTGATTAGGGCAGAGTGGACGGCACTGATTCTAAATTAGAGCTGCCTACTCAGCAAAGCCCAGGGTTATTTGAAAACTTACAAATCATCAAATCTGAAACCCAAGTTTTATAAATGGAGAATAGATTCAGTTGCATCATCTATGCGTTCATCCAAATAAAGGAAATGTTATTTATTTAGAATTTAATTAAATTCCAAAAATCTTATTGCCCTTCTATGCCTGCCTGGCTCTAGGTCCAATGCTAAGATATCCCGATAAGAAGAAATGGTCTTTTCATCAAGAATATCTCATCCAAAGTGGGGAATGGGAAGCAAACAAGCCCTGCCTGGTCACTCATGTCTGGGAAGGCACACCTGAGCCAGCCGGGGGCTTCCTGACGCGCAGGAGGTTGGACGGACTTCTCCCAGAGCAGCAGGACTGAGTCGGGCGATGAAGGGGGCAAGGGTGGGTGTGGCCATGGGGATGAACACACAGACCATGTGGCTTAATGAGAACTTGGTTTGTGACGGAGGGGAGGTCTAGGAGACACAGGCTGTTTGATGAAAGTTCACTGGTTTTGTTTCTGTTGGTCATGCTTATGCAAGGTTGGCTTAATCTCAAAACGGTAGGAAGCCATCCAAGATTTTAATGAGGAGAGGAGTCTGATTCCGTAGTTACCTTGTTACCTAGAGCAGTGGTCGGCAAACTGCGGCTCGGGAGCCACATGCGGCTCTTTGGCCCCTTGAGTGTGGCTCTTCCACAAAATACCGACTTCTGCGCATGGGCCACGAAGTTTCAATTACACTGTACATGCCCGTGGTATTTTGTGGAAGAGCCACACTCAAGGGGCCAAAGAGCTCCATGTGGCTCGAGAGCCGCAGTTTGCCGACCATGGCCCTAGAGCACTACAGGGGAGTCTGGAGACTGAAGGCCCATTTGCGGATCTGTGACCACCCAGGCCTGACCAAGACCTGTCCCATGGGGAGGCATACAATAAGTTAGCCAATATGTAATACTGCCTGATTCTGAGTTAAAAACTAACATTAACCAAAATTCCTCCTTTTCCTAAAATTGTCACTTATGAAGGGGTGAGGGATACTGTCATTCTCCTGATTTGTGATATTTGTCTTCCTACTAGTGGGATCCCAGTGGAAAGTTTACTTTCCCAGGGCTCACAGCCTCTCCGGGACAGGCGTCTACTCTGATGCATGGTGTTTGACTTTCTGCCAGCCAGGAGATTGACTGAGACGATCTACAGCTCGGTGCGACTGAAGGGGCAGAATTTACCCGCTGGGCCTCTCTGTGTCAGAGCAGCCCCGGAACCTGCATTCAGAAGACCCAGCTCAGACAGAACACCACAGCCTTGTGGGTTTCCTGCCCTGTGGGTGCTCTTCAAATTAGGGCTCAGGCCCAACACTCTGTAGCCTTGAGCTCTCCAAGAGGTCTTAGAGATGGCCCGAGTGTTTGTGGACAGTGAATGCTGTAAATACAGTCCGTCCTATCCAATGTCTAACAATGGGTGGTAATGATGGGGAGGCTAAGATCTCTCCTTTCTTAAAGAACGACACTGGTTAGCACTCCGGATTTTTGCTTACTAGGTATTTTTTTCTGTGCAACCTTCCTGGTTCCTGCTGTTTGCTAGTTTTTCTTCTTTCCACCTGCTGATTTCCTTCTCAGAGAGTGATGACTGTGAAAAACAACTCGGTAGCATTTCCCCCCAGGGAGAGTTCAGCACACAGGAAACAGGCTTCTCTTTCAATTCCTGATACTTGTCTGAGGACATGGCAGAGAGAGTTTAAAAAGTAACAGAAACTTTCCCGGGAAAGATGACTAGACCCTGCCATCCTGGAGAAGCACTAGACGGAGGGTCAGCTCGGACTTGGCGGGAGCTCAGGAAAGGGCATGCACAGGGCATTCCTGGAGCTCCCCACTCTGTGGATGGGCAGGGTCAGGAGGGAGACCGGGAGGAGCTAGACCAGGTCGCTGGGAGGGCAGTGAGCTTCTGGGGAAACTTGAGTCACGCTAATGGGTTTCTCCCACAGAAGGTAAGTCCTCCAGGTCACGTTGACCTAGGGGGAAGGAGCTACAAATGTGGTGGAATCTAGGCTACTTGCTACAAAGGCTCATCATGGCATTTTGGTTACCAGATGTTATAAAAGCAAAATTAAAAGCCAGAATATCATGCTAAGAGAAATAAGTCAGGTGGAAAAAGTCAGAACCACATGATTTCATCCACGTGGGATATAAAACAGAAAGCAACAAACCAGAAACAGACTCATAGACATAGACAACAGTCTGGTGGTTACCAGAGGGAAAGGGGGTAGTGAGAGGTAAAGAGGGTCAAATATCTGGTGGCAGATGATTGACTGGGTGGTGAACGCACAATACAATATACAGATGATGTATCATAGAGCTGTACACTTGAAGCTGTATAATCTCATTAACCAATGTTACCCTCATACATTTAATAAAATTTAAAAAAAGAAGCAGGCAGCAGTAGGTATGGAAGCCATGAAGTAAATTGAGCCGGTGTCACTTTCCCAGCCCTTCACCTCTTCAGTGGACGATAATTGCTTCCTTCCACTCAATTTCCTTCTTCATGACTCAGCATAACCAACATGTGCTGCCGGTTTAGAATGTTTCCGTAGTTTTTCATCAGGCTTAACAATGATAAAAAGTCCTTTTCATGGTCCTCAAGACCTTCCATCTCTGGCCCATGCCCAGGAGTAAAATGGGCATAAATCTCATGTCTGTGATGGAGCCTTAGCCAAGGTGGTCAACACATTTCCATTGAGAAGATGAGACTGTGGCTGGTCTTGCTAGTTGACCCAAATTTTGAGAGGAAGGGTCAGAAATGACCATTAGAAGGACTCAGCACCTGAAAATCTGGACCTTACGCTGTGCCTGGAGCAGAGAAGCGGGTTAAGGAGAATTGATTCTGTAGAGTAATCTGCGGTGCCTTTTGAGAGTTGGTTTGGCTATGGAGTTTGGGCTTTTTGGTACCAAAATGTAAGTGAAGAGCGTGAGCTGTATGATTACACTAGAGGCTCTGGTACACGAGATTCGTGCACTGGGTGAGGGGGAGGGAGAGAGTCCTTCAGCCTGGCCTGCGCTCTCTCGCAGTCCGGGAGCCCTCCTCAGGCCTAAGCTGGCAGTGGGACATCCTTAGCGCTGCCTCGAAAGCGGGAGAGGCTCCCGCCACTGCCTCTGCGCTCGCCAGCTGTGAGCCCAGCTCAGAGCTTCTCTGGCTGAGCGGTGTTCCCCCTGTGGGAGCACACTGAGCATCTGCCCCCTGGTGGTCAGTGTGCATCATAGCGACTGGTTGTTCCGCTGTTTGGTCAATTTGCATATTAGCTTTTTATTATATAGGATTATACAGGGAGCAGTATAAGGGATAGATAAAGCAAAAGTTAATGGAACCTGAGATATTTGGGAGTTTATTGAAAATGTCCCAAGAACTAGAGATAACTCATTTGCATTCTAAAGCCCTTGTATCAGGTCTTAACCAGGTGGCATGGGGAATAACTTAATTAACTATAAAACGGAAATGTTTCTTCCCAGGTTTGTGAAAGTACATTGGAAACCAATGAGTGTGAACGTGTTTTATAAACTGTCAAGAATCATTAGTAACAACGTGGTGATATTCTTTCATTTAGTCCATCAAACTAGTAGGTTCTTGAGCCTTTTTTCTAGATGTTCCAATTTTTCTTTAAAGGATTAAAACTCTGTCAGCTACTTTCTAACATTTTTTCATAAGCAACAGCTGGTTTGATGTGCCTTCATAACCTGTATTTATTACTTGTCTCTGCAGAAGGGCAGAGTAAATATTCTTACTCTCTGGGTGACACGCCTGTTTTTCACCTTTAGAACACATTTATGATGAGGCTTGCTTAGAATGATTTCTTGCATGCCAAGTTTTTATTAAGAAATCCCAAGTACCTGGAAATTCTCAGCATAAAACACAGCTTTTGTTTTGGCTTATTAGCATTAATACAGTGTGCCCTTTTAGCCTGCTTCCTCCTGTGGTCTGTCAAGCAATTCCCTTACAGATTTCACTCCAAGTCCTGACCTTGACTTCCCTAAGAGACTGCAGGGAAATCACTCCACATTTTTGCCTGAAGCCAATTTACTCATTATATTTAGCAAAGGCCACTCACTGACCATGGACCTCTCCATCCTCCTCCTCCATGATCAGATTCCAGACTCCATGCTACCTGGGGGCCATTCGCGTTATTGACTTTGGTGCGTGAATGTCAATCAACTTGAGGTCATCTGGCTCTCTTGACATTCCCTCTCCACATAACTCACCAACATTATGTTATTCTTTCTTTAAAGTTGCTTCATAAGCTTCATAACTTCTTTCCTTGCATGTCACCCTCTGAGTTTTGCAGGCATTTATAATTTATTGAAGAGTGACTCACCTTGGTATATATCATCACTGCCTTCAAGTGGTGACAGAGACTTTGACACTGAGTCTTCATAGCAACTCGGAGAAAAATGTATTAGTTACCCCTATTCCATCGGTCAGCAATAGTAATTTTTAGAATGAGAAAGTTAAGGAAGTTGCCGCGAGTTCAGAATTCTGACTAGCAGAAGAGGTAGCTTTCCATAAACCACAAGAGAAAATGAACTTCTAGAATCTTTTTTTTGTTTTACTTTTCATCTCACATTTTATTCTAAAATATGTTTGATTTAATTTTTAGTGAGAGGAGCGAGGTCAGTGTCATGGTATATCCAGTTAGATCTCAGGTTTGAGAATCACTCAGACTTGCAGATGTGGGGACGGCAGACCCAGCTCAATCTTCTGACCTCTGCAGGAACGCTATATACCAAGAGGACAGTCTATTCATCCTGCTTCTCGTTGATCATCCCCAGTTTGGGGACATGAATTATCTTCATAAACTATCTCTTCCCAGATTGAACAGCTGTTACTTTGTGCTTTTCTCAGATTTGACAAAAGAACACAGGTGCTTTTTTTGGTTATGTGGTGGCCCTTCAGTATTTTGAAGTCCTCACTGTCTTTCAGAGGTGATCTCCTAACAACTCCTTCTGGGTTAGACGACTTAGATAATCAGTTGACGAGCTCAGCATTCAGACAGACGGAGGGTGCACATCCTGAGGCTGAGTGGAGCCTGGGTCTCCAGGTCAGCTCACGAGTTCCCATCAGGCAGCACCATGAAAAGTCTTTCCAAAAGGAACCTTCATTCTGTGGTGGAAGGTCATGTCCACTCACTAAGTTAAGATGATCGTGACAGTAGCCTGTGGTTCCTCAACAACGTATTGCTGGAGAGCTGCCCTGTGGAGGGAATGAGGGCATCTTAGAGCCAGTAGAGGGTTTTCCACCCACACTTTTCATTTTGAAAAGCACAGAGGACTCGCACGCCCTCGCTGAGAAGAGCAGCGAGCGGGCCAGGAAGTTCGTCTCTGTGACAGGTGTTTTCACGTGGCTCCAGGTACAGAGACCGGAGGGATGAATCAGCCCTTACATGTCACGGAAGTACACCATTTGGTCGGTCCTCTGATCTAGGGAAAATCACAAATTCTTTTGTTACTTGCATAGCACACGCTGCGTTGTCATTCATGGACATGAGAGCACACCTTCTACACGAGTGAGTGTGCACAAATATATCCAGACAACATCTAGAGAAATATATCCAGACAATATTCTCCATAAATCCACGAGAGATCCACTTTCTGGAAGCTTCTTCCTCTCTGACTCCAAATAGACCTCAGAGAACGGACGTTCTGAAGGTCTGTGCTGACCCTCCTCCCAAGCCAGATACTGTGTGTGTCAATGGCCTTCACAGGCTGGGCTCCCCATCTGTGTTTAGATGTCCTTCACCATGACATTGGAAGACGTTAATAAAGCACGCGGAGTCTTTATCATGGAGTTAGCATGCAGTAAACGCAACAAAGGGTACCTGCTGTCATCCATTCCCTCGTCTACCAGGTTGCCAAATCGTTTCCCATTTAACCCAGCCCACACTCACGTGTTGAGACACAAGTCCATAAATCGGGCAGCCAGTCCATCCCGTGCAGCACATTCAAGAAACTGATGTCACAAACGGAAAGGAATAAGTGACCTCAATAAACTTCAGAGATGAATGTGTCCTCCAGGTGTCTTACCTGAGGGTGGCCTACACTCTAAGGACCCGTCCATCATCGGAGCTGTCAGACCTGAGCCCAGGACGGAGTGGCTCTGGTTTTGCTGGAGTTTTCCCTGCGTGCAGTGCATGTCTTCCTATTTGAGTCCATTTCTCTTTCTGCTTCAATATGACACTTCTTCTCAAATGCTTTCCCGACCACTCAGAACACCTGCCACAGAGGACAAAGATGCTGTTCTTGAATTCTTATTTCCATCAAATCCAAAATGGAAACACAAATGAAGAAATGGCCTGTTTTTCTTCATCTTCAACTGTTTATACAGATATTATTGCAGGACATAAAAGTACTTGTTTATAATAGTTTGACTATCTTGTTATATTTTATGATGTTAATTTTGAACATCTTGTTTTCTAATATTATATAATTTGTGTCTTGTGCAACTTAAAAATATTTCTGAACTGCAAAGCTTCCATTTATATAAATTTTCATTGAGTTTTTATAATATTTAATGTATCGTTTAATAATGAGAGACATAAAAAAGTTAAGCTGGGTTTTCATAAATATTCAAGATGTTTGTACTTATTCAAACTCCTTTGTGGAAAAATTAGCCCATAAATTTCTGTGAAAACTCATGTCTCTCTTCCCATTAAATTTGCAAAATGTGATGAGTCTAATGCTTTTATTTGTGTCCATTTGAATTTCTACACAAACATCCCTTGCTTTCTTCAAGAAAATACCTTAAAAACTCCAAAATTCAGAAGATGCTAAAAAAATTACTATGTAATGTCAATTGAATTTCTCTAGCCGGTAGTACTTGCTAACGTCTGTATGGCACTGTGGTAAGTGCTGGCGTGAGCTGACTAAGTCTTTGCAAACTCTGTGGGGCAGGTACGGGTGCTGAGTGTCCCCGACCTCGCTGATGAGCGGCAGCAGAGACGCCGGGATCGCTCTGCTGACGTCAAGGGGACTTAGCACATAGAACACAGCTTGGCCATCTTTCCAACGTTGCATCTTGCCGACTTGTAGCATATCAACCAGCACGTTTTAAAAATCCATAGAAAACCCGTGGAACTTATTGAGGGAACCCCAAATATAAACGATGTGGAATTACAGGCAGTCCTTGGGTTACGTCGACTCGACGTGCGTTGTTTCGTGGTTACGTCGCCATCTCCCATTTATTTATAAAAAAAATAAAGTTCCATCATTTCGACGTATGTCCATATGTGCTTTATCTTTTTTACTATTTCTTTACCACAAGTAAAGGTCAGGAATTGTTATCTTTCTTTTAAATTGTTTTACTGTTTCCCTTCATGACTGCTGTGTCTGTGCTCCATGGGAGTGACGTAGGTGCTAATGTAGGTGGGTTCCGACTTCCGGCAAAAATCGTGTTATGTCGCCGTAGGAACGGATCTCTGACGTCACCCGAGGACCTACTGTACCTGGAAATGGGCCTTTAGACTCTGTGGAGCTGTCTAAAGGCCCATTTATTGCCATCCCTGACTGGCGCAGGGGGAGTGCCAGGGCGCAGGGATCTTGGCGACCTGCCCCAGGTGGCCCGCTTCCCAGCAGCCGACGTCGTGGCCAGAAACCGGAAAGGCAACACTGCTCAGAGTCCCGTTGGTTTCTGTCTTTCCTGGCACGGAAAGCCCAGACAATCTTGACCCGACCTCGTGATTAACTCATGTTCATGTGCGCCCCTCACCCGAACGATGCAGATCTAGCCTTCGACCTGCAGTCTGCACTGACGCTGACAGCTGCCCCCGCGTGATTCCGGCTGTGGATGCTCGCGTCTGTTTATCCCCGCTCCCACCTCCAGTTACTCTGTAGCCACGTGAGTCTCTATAGAACAGCTGTTGGGCATGTGACTGTTGCTCTGTGGACACCAGTCCAGTCAGATCTTCACTCGATCTTCACTCCTGCTCTTTCCCAGCACAGGCACGGGGAAGTAAAGAGAGCATCCAAATTACAACAACTTACTAGGAGCAAGTAGCGCAATAAAATTATCCCTGCCCAGCCAGTATGGCTCAGTGGTTGAGCATCACCCTTTGAACCAGGAGGTCACGGTTCAGTTCCCCGTCAGGGCACATACCTGAGTTGTAGGCTCCATCCCCAGTGGGGCATGCAGGAGGCAGCTGATCAGTGATTCTCATCATTGATGTTTCTCTTTCTCTCCCTCTCCCTTCCTCTCCAATAAAAATATATTTTTAAAAATTATCGTTTAAAATGTTGATCTGTAGAGTTACGCTGTTTGCTTGCTCTCGATGTGAATAAACGAGGATGCTCAGAACAGGTGGCAGGAGGCGCCGTATCCGCTGAGACGTGCAGGGAGCATGGGCTCTTTCTGTTTCCAAAGAAACAGAGACAACAGCAGCAAAGATGGTGTCAGCTCTTATTATGGAGTTTCCCTCACTAGTGATTTTTTAAAAATCAGATTCTGTTTTTTTTCTGATCAAGGTTATTATCTGCTTGAAATTAACCAGCGTCCTCACTTTCATAGAAATCACAGGATAGATCATTGACAAAATGCACAAATGCACACCCAAAGGACCATATAAAAAAAATCACTGGAAGCAGACAGTCCATTCTTTCCCTACCCCCTGATTTGAGTACGTCATTGGCCACATATTTTGCTTTCTTGTGGGTTTTTTTTATTCTTACTAAATTTATTGGAGTGACATTAGTTAATAAAATTATATAGATTTCAGGTGTACTGTTCTATAATACATCAGCCATATATTGTATTGTGTGGTCACCACCCCAAGTCTCCTTCCATCACCACTTATTCCCCCTTTATCCTCCTCTACTTCCTCCCACCCCCTTTCCCTCTGGTTATCACCATACTGTTGTCTGTGTCTATGAGGGTTTTTTTGTTCTTTGCTTAATCTCTTCACCTTTTCACCCAGGCTCCCACCCCCTCCTCCCCTCTGACAGCTGTCAGACTTTTCTCTGTATCTGTAAGTCTGTTTCTATGGCTGTATAGTTTGAAAATTACTTTGGATTAAATGACCCTGAAGGTGCCTTTCAAATCTGGGATTGTAAATGATTGTTGCTAAAATGCACATATGTTTATGTATAACTCTTATCTTTTTTTAGATTTTAATATTTTTAAGAACAAGAACAGTGTTTTGAAATCCTTTGAAAATCCTTCACTCAGGTAATGCACTTTGTGGCAGCTTCATACATATTTATTGATGACTGTTTGAATGAGGGGGAGATAAAATACCAGGGAATCCTTGTACACTCAGTCACAAGCTCTGTTTGCTCCTAATTCAAAATCGTTTAGAAAACACATAGAAAGATGCTTGCATCTGTGGTCTTGGCTTGACCAGGAATTCAGACCCTTGTGCTCACATGCTGTGAGTTGCCCTCCAACTAGCATTTTTTGTTATGTTTGTTGACTTTATGGTTGTGTGTCCATTTCTCTTTGTCAAGTGTCATGATTTTTATCCTCCGACCTTCCACTAGGCCAATGGTCGGCAAACTCATTAGTTAACAGAGCCAAATATCAACAGTACAACGATTGAAATTTCTTTTGAGAGCCAAATTTTTTAAACTTAAACTATATAGGTAGGTACATTGTTATTAACTTAATTAGGGTACTCCTAAGGCTTAGGAAGAGCCACACTCAAGGGGCCAAAGAGCCGCATGTGGCTTGCGAGCGGCCGTTTGCCGACCACAGCACTAGGCCCTTGCTTGCAACATGCCCAGGTCCCTCATCCTGTGCCGGGCTGACCGCCAGATCCTGAACGACGGATGAGTGATTATTCTGACACACATTTCTGTGAAAGAGAGGCTATCGCCATCAAGTAGCCCTGTTCGCCTGCCTCCTTTGGCTTTTATTACAGCAACAGCTTGAACTAAAATTAACTATTAGATGCTATCGGCAGGGTAAGCATCCTTGAGAAGGCACAGGCATCCTTTAAGCGAGGATGTTTTGAAATCTAAACATAAAGATTCTAGTAAAATACCCGGGGGATCAGACTTGTTTGGAAAAGTCAAGGTAGGGGCTGCCGCTTTCGGCAAGGTCTCCCCAGAGACCCCCAACCTTTCAGAGAATCCTCCTTATAGACATTCCAACCAAGTCCCGCGCTTGCCCACAATCTTGTTCCTTTGTGTATTTGTTGAGTCTCAACTCTTTCACTCACCATCCCCTTGAGATTGCTCATTTCTTTACATCTCCCCATAATGCTTTTCGTCATGAGTTTATTTCGGGCTCATTCTATAAATCCACGAAGCTACTTCAGGTTGAAATGCAAGCTTCCTTCCAGACTTGAAGTTTCTCCTGCAGCCCAGTGATGAGCTCACAAATCCTTGGGTCAGTAATTGACACCTGCCTCAGGCAGGAAAACAATGGTGCGCAGACCCAGAGGGCGCGAACCCACGCTCCTCTGTCCACATCTCAGTCAGGGATAAGCCCATTGCTGTTGGTTTTCTCAGTGACCTGACCCCCAGAGGAGGGAGACAGAAAACGTCGCTGCTGCCTTTCCCTCCGGTTACTTCCACCAGCATCAGGAAGTTCAAGTACAGCTCCAGTGCCAGGGGCACTTCACCTCAGCAGACCGCATTGCTAGTCACCCATTGGCTCGTTTCACACAGCAAATGCGTAAAAACAGTCCAGGTACTGGGGGAGGTAATGGCCATACAACAATGAGACTGAATCCCTTCTTCCGGAAACCTAGTTACAATGGAAAACAGACACGCAGGCATGGATTATACAACTAAAGCACCAATGAGGGTTTCCCTAGAACTGTGGTGAGGGGATGAGGGTCACTCCTTTTTTCAACCAGCGAAGCCTGGAGAGGAAGCTCGGGGCTGGGTCGGGGGAGGACAGGTGACGCTCCCCGCGTGGATGAGTCTAGGCATGTCTGGAAGTCAGAGCAGAGGGCTCTGAAGGAGACTCATGGTCCTGCCTGTTTGAGAGGTAGGAGCTCCCAGGAAATGTCGCTCCACAGCTCCCTCTCTGTTCCTTTCAAGAGGCAAGCTCTGTATGGACAGAACCTCAGACTGGGAAGACAGATGAGAAATCGTCTTTGATGCTGGAGTTTCTCTGTGGACACCCTCTAAGTATGTGAATGACATTCGGAAGGCATACAGCTTCATATATCGCAACAAAGGAGAGCAACACTGACCACTGGAGAAGGACTTGGGCCTCTAAACTACCCCGTGTCCTTGTCATCTTAAACTAACCCTGGAGGGAAAACAAGTATTGCCAAGGTAGTAACTAGAGAAGAGAATTATTACAGTAAATTTAAAAGTGCCATCAGTCTGCATTGCAGGCCTACTGCTAATGGTGATTAAAATGAAATTGATGCCTCCAATTAAATCTGGATTCACTTCTTAAAGAAATAAGTCTTCAGAGGCTTAAGCTTGCAGATCCCAGGCAGTTTCACACACTTCGGTGCAGCTCATCAAAATTCCATCTGATTCCATGTCAACACACTCCAGAAGCACTTCCAACCTTCCTATCGGTGCGAGCCCTAGAGCAGGATGGAGATGCAGAGGGGGTCACGGGGTGAGGCCCACTGTCAGGGAGACATAATCCTGATGATGAGAAACCTGTTCAATGTGCTACAGATCACAGGTGAGCATAACCAGGGACAATGAACACCTGCAGAAGAGGTGCCCTTGACAGGGAGCCTGGAGGGTTGAGGAAGATTCCGTGTGGAAAAGTAAGATATGGGAACATTGCAGACATGAAGACAGAAGAAATGGAACCTCCAGAGCATTAGCGGACTGTGTTTCACTAACTCTGTCCACAGATGCTGTGTCCATGGTTGTGCTGGGAGAGGCAGGGAAGGGAATAGCAAAGGCGAGGCCGAGGCTGGGAAGGGCAGCCTTTGCCAGGGTTAATGCTGCAGTGGCATCACTGTTATTCTGCAATTTAACATCTGGATAAACTAGAGTGACATCATCTGATGCTACCCAGTGACATGGGTAACATCAGATGTGTGGAAATTGGAATTATCCCCAATGCAGAGCTTTTTGTAGGTTTTGCTCCTATCACTTGGCTTCCCTTGACTTTCACCCTATAAACTCTAATCTCACAGTTTTTGGTATCAGCCAGGAGCTCATACTTTGGGTGGCATGTTGGGCATCTGGCTTTGGAGAAGGAAGGAAATGATAATCCGAGTGGACATTTCTGATCACAGGCTGAGGGTGAGAATGGACCCAGGAAAGCAGCCAGTCATCCACCTGCCAGTGCGCCCACATCCACCTGGAAGGAATCCCCATCAGTGGGAAGAGAGTCAGAAAGATCCTGAAATGCAGCGAATTGCAGAATTAAAAATGAACAAAAATACAATCAAATGTATGAGCTTTTGTTGAGATATCAGAATATATAATCTATGTGACAACAGTCTCGGCTTAACCAGCTTGAATCTAGGAAGAAACCATCATCAGTCTTGGTATTTTGTGATAATCTGGCCTAATCTTGCTGTATTAAACAATTTATTTATTCAACATAGATTTGTTGAGTGAGGATAAATGTTGAGAGATCAGAATAGGTAATATAGGTAACAACAGTCAGCTTCACCAGCTTGAATCTAGGAAGAAATTACCATCAATCTTGGTATCATGTGATAATCCGGCCTAATTTTGCTGGACTAAGCAATTTACTTATCCAACAGATGTGTTGAGTGAGGATAAACATCGAGGCGCTGTAGAACGGTTTCAGGGTTCTCTGTCTCCCACATTCCGGAGGAGACAGGGCTGGCTGGGTGATTACGATGCACAGGACACAGGCAGTCATCCCTGAGATGGAGGGAGTGTAGATGGATTAATTCTGGCTCAGTTAATTTCCCCTGACTTCACCCAACAAACATGTCCCTGAAATTTTCAGAGCTAATTGCATCTGACTTGTAGGTAATCCTTCAGACCAAACACTCTCCATGCTAATTCATGGTTTCAGCATTGGATTTCTTAAAGTTAGCAGTTTCTTATATCCTGACTATTTTCCAGCTTTAGAAAGTAATACTAAGCAGAATTCACTTCTTGTGCCCTGTGTTTCAAGCCGCACATTTCAAAAGGGGGCAGTAAACACCCGAGGCTCCCTGACCTGTTCTGCACACAGGCTCTCTCCTTCCCTCTCTCCTTCCAGGAGAGCGTGTTCCGCCCCTCGGCCACCACGCTGTGCTGGGGGAGTCTCCGCTTGGTCCAGAACGGCCTCTTCTCGCTCTGAGTAAGCTGTTCCGCTTCCCCAGTGCATCCTGAGACATAAAAATGATTTTGCAAAGTCCACCCGCCGCTACATTTCAACTTTATAGCCACATGCTTTAAAGGCGCTGTCATGTGATCGCGGCTCCCCACATGGTAACTATTTCATAAAACACCCCTGAGAGGGAGAGCGCGGTGTAAATCAGAATATCTCCTCACTCGATCTCCACTCCTGGACTCCTCTCACCCTCCTCCCAGGCCACAGCGCGCTCCCTCTCGCTCTCACCGCAGCTGGGAAAATTCTCAGCTTTTAAAGATTTGCATGATTAGATTGCATCCATTTGGATAATCTCACCACCTCCAGGTTCAGTATATTTTTAATTTATTGGGGTGACATTGGTTAATAAGATCATATAGGTTTCAAGTGTACATTTTCATGATACATAACCTGTATATTGCATTGTCCGCCCACCACCCGAAGTCAGATCTTCCGTCACCAGATATTAGGCCCCCTTTACCTTTCCCTACCCCACTCCCTTCCCTCTGGGAACCACCATCCTGTTGTCTGTGTCTATGAGTTTCAGTTTACATCCCACAAATGAGTGAAATCATATGGTGCTTAGCGATTTCTGTCTGACTTATTTCACTTAGTGTGATATTCTCAAGGCCTGTCCATGTTGTCGCAGTATTTCACCTTTCCTTATGGCCGAGTAGCATTCCATTGTACTTGTCCGCATCTGCTTATCTAGTCCTCCATCAGATCTGTCTTGAGGGTCAGTGTATAAGCACATAAGGCAGCACATGCAAGGGTTGGGCGGATTGAGAAGTGGATACTTCGGGAGGGAGCCTTGTTCTGCTGACCACACAATGGAAACAAACAGCACTGACCCTTAGCCCGCCCTGGGGAGCTTTCCTTGTCCTCCAGGAGGGGATGGGACGAAACGGGCCACGAAGTGGCTGTTACCTACATAGTCGGAGAATGGGAAGCTCATTCTTATGGAAAAGAAGACAGTGTAAGGTTTAGGTTACCGTCTTGTAGAGGGAAGGTAAAGCCTTACTTAAGTCTGGCTGGTGTTGCTCAGTGGTTGAGCATCGACCTATGAACCAGGAGGTCATGGTTTGATTCTGTCAGGGCACATGCCCAGGTTGTAGGCTCAATCCCCAGTAGGGAGCATGCTGGAGGCAGCCAATCAATGATTCTCTCTCATTGTGGATGTTTCTATCTCTCTCTCCCTCTCCCTTCCTCTCTGAAATCAATAAAAATATATTTTGGGGGAAAAACACCGTCCCTGAGGTTGCATGTAAAGTCAGTTTCTGGATATTGTAAACACAGGTATGTAATAAGTGACACCAGCATTCCATCATATTAGCAACGGGCTGAAGTGCTGTGGCTTTGACTTCACAGGGGACCGGCACAGGTGACGTCTTCAAAGGGCACGCATGGCCCCCCTCTGCCTTGCGTCATGGAGAGGTTAGTGGGGGTGAGGTTGGAACATGCCAGGAAAAGGATGGGCTGGTCATAACAATTTCATTTGAAGCCATTGATGTTGCTTTTGCTGCAAATATTGCATCTGTTTATCATGGAGTACACAGCAACAGAAAGGCCTTCCGTGCCAAGACGAAATCAGTCCATTTCGTTTTCAGTGCATTCAGCTGATCAGGCAGAGGGACATTCAGTGTATTTATCCACCTGCGTGTTGAAAGAGACACCAAGAGAATGTGCTAAGCACAGGCACAGAATAGGAGAGGGAAGAACCGGACGGGCCTGCCCGATCGAATCAATAACCAAGTACTTGAGATCCTACCGAAAGGGAGCTAAGTTCTTAAGCAAGGTGGGTAATGTGGGCTCAAGTGCATTTTCACAGATTAAGGTTATAACGACGCTTGGTCTTCCTGAGGCAGATGCGGTCACATATAAGGAGATGCCGTTAGAGAGGAGGACGGTGTGATGGCAGGGTCTGGACAGAAACGCTGAACAATGGTGTGGGCATGAGAATGCTCACAGAGAGGCCATCTTGGAAGCCTCTGGAAAGTCGGTGATGTTAGGAATATATGAGGACTCTCAGCTCCAAGTCACCTACAGAACACTGGGATGCATTCTGGCATTGCATTGTTCTCACAGGAACAATACTATTATTTATGGGCATTCTGTCTTAGCAAATAGATTATTGAAATTTTAAAATGCCAGCTTTGTTTTAATTCCAAAATATTTTAGCTTATTACTTTCTAAAGTTGTTTGCTCGACATGTATCGATTCATACTGATTAGTGAGCAGGATATGAAGAGACAGGCTGACAGAAGGCATAGCCTCGCCCATAATAAAGGTGGGACTGAGCAGGGAGTGTCACACACACACACACATTGCTAGAATCTAAACGAGAGACAGCCCTTCAGCCCACAGGTGTTTAACACCTTATATTCCAAGCTCTGTCTGGAGACACAGCAATAATCAAAATTAATTTTTTTAATGGAGAATTTTTATTTAAAAACTCTGTCTTTACAAAAATTTATATTTTAGTTGTTTGAAATGTATAATACAAATGAATATAGAGTACCAAGAATTTTTTCAAGATAGCAATTCTTATAAACAATCTACAGAGGTAATCTATAATAATAAAAGCATAATATGCTAATTAGACCAGACAGCTGAACGACCTTCCGGACGACCTTCTGGACAAAGCTGGGGCTGCGAGGGCCGAGCCCCTTGCACGAATTTCATGCATTGGGCCTCTAGTGAAATACTAATCAAATAAAAAATTTTAAACAACATACTTTGTAGATATTAACAAAATAATTCAAAAACGTATATGGAGAGCCAAAAACCAAGACTAGCCAACACAATATTGAAGAACAAAATCCAAGAATTGACACTACTTGACTTTGGGACATACTATAAAGCTACAGTAATTAAGACAGTGTCCTGAAAAGTTGACCAATAGATCAGGAACAAACTGGAAAGCTCAGAATAGACCCACACATGTGTGGTCCACTGATCTGTGACAAGCAGCAAAGTCAGTCCAATGGAGCAAAGAGTCATTTCAACAACTAATGCCGAGACCACTGGACATCCACATGCCAAGAAAGTATCTAGACACAGAGCTTCCCTCTTTCACAGAGTTAGTTCAAAAGTGGGCCATAGACTATGTAAGATGCAAAACTATGAAACTCCTAGAAGATAATGTAGCATCTTAGGTGACCTTGGGTTTGGCAATGATTTCTGACACATGACACTGAAAGCACAATCCATGGGGGGAGAAAAAACTGACACGTTGGGTTTTTAATTTTAAAAAATTACTTCTGTAAAAGGCACTGTTAATCTATGAAAAAAAGAAGCCACACACTCATATGAACATATAGTGAACGCATGATTTGACCTTCATCGTGATTTGACCTTGCACAATGGCCATCGTCATGGAGTGGAGCCTAAGATATGCTGAGATGGTTCTCAGACTTCCCTGTGCCAATGACACCTCAGGGAGCTTGTTAAAGGCGATGGCCGGGCATTCTGATTCCTCGTGTATCTAGAGGATCTCTGGACTCAGAATTTAAAAGCAAAATAAAACAAGGTACCGTTGCAGTTCTTAACTGGCACTTTGAAAAACAAGGAGTATATTTTAAAAATTAGTGCCTGAGCTTGCAGACTCCAGAGTGGCTGCCGCTGGGGAACCACACGGATTCTTTCCTCCATTCCATTGAATTGATTTCAGTTCAGTCCCAGGAGCAGGAAGCCCGGCGCTGAGATAAGCCTAGATGAGCTCCGGACGCGCACTGCGCTGCGAGGGCCCAGCCTCAGCGTATCGGGTATTGTTGGTGCTCCCGGGGGAGGACGGGCACGATGATTTAATGAGCACACCTTGAAGAAAGCTGTTATCCATCTGTACTAACAATTGACCCAAGATATATTCTTTCAGTTTCAAATACAGTTTGCTTTTCTGTGAGGTCTTTTTCCCCCTCTGGTTTCCTGAAAGTTGTGAAATAGCTTGTAGCTAGCATTTCACAAAATGTTCTCAGAGATGCTACTACTATGACTGATTAAAGAAAACATTTGTGTAAAACACAGCATACCTAATAATTTAACAACTGTAATGAAACAAGGTAATTTTGGTTCCCACGTGGAATGTGTAAATGTACTCACTGGTGTTGCTTAGTAACATACATTCACCCAGATTTTCCGAGCAGTTTCATGTGGGTCATGAGACCTTGTTCCCACCTCAGGGGTCACCGAATGCTTCATGCCTTCCTTCCTGTGGAGCCACACTAGTCTGAGGACTTCCCCTCCCACCTCCCAGACGCCCCTCCCACATTTAAAACAGGAACTATGAGCTCTGAGAGTGGCATCATGGCACAGAAATGGAGCCAGTATTTCCTGAATCATAGGAATTAGGAGTGCTAGGCAGCTTGTGTCACAGCAGGTTTTAAGCCTTACTTCACCACGAAGTTGGCATCACTAGATTCATATAAGTGAATCAACTCTTGTTAAAAAAACAAAACCCTACTGAGTACATTTTAAAGATCTTATTAGCTTTATTTAATGATTCATGAAACAGGCAGCATCTCCATGGGTGTGGCACAGAGGCTGGCACATAGTAGGTCAGCAGTATGCCGTCCAGGAAGTGAAAGTCTATGTAAGAACATTCAGAAGTTGGTTTGACCGGCGTTGAGCAGAGCTGACCATGACATTAATACCTAAATGGGGTTCTTCTGTAAACAACACAGACAACTTGAAGGAAATCAAGAGTCAGGCTGCCTTCTTCTTTCTTGTCCTAAAACAAGAGAAAGAGGTTTAAAAATTCACTTCTGGTGACAAAATAATTGGATGACTTGATGCCATTTCGCTTCATGTCATGGTTTCAGCCCCTTCGGCCCAGTTTAAACACGGAAAGTCTATCGGGGAAGTGTGCTCAGCTTGTCTGTTTGTTAAGACGGCTTGATCCCATGGCTGAGGTCGCCTCCCTCTCGGAGCCTCTGTCACTGGCGGCTCCCGCAGGGATCAGGGAGGAGAGGAACTTGTCGCTGAGACGATTTCAGACCTAATGCCTCCTTCCCCAAAGGGAAGGGAGAGTAAGCCTCCACTCGCAGCCATCCGGGTCTTTAAATTTGTCACAAATGAAAAGCTGAACTTGCTGGGAAGGAGTCGTGTATTTGTAGGCACCAAAATAAAAAATAATAATATGACATTCCTCAAACAACATCCATTTCTTTTTTTAAATATATCTTTATTGATTTCAGAGAGGAAAGAAGAGGGAGAGAGAGATAGAAACATTAATGATGAGAGAGAATCATTGATCGACTGCCTCCTGCACGCCCATCATGGATCGAGGCCACAACCTGGGCAGGTGCCCTTGACTGGGAATCGAACCATGACCTCCTGGTTCATAGGTCAATTCTCAACCACTGAGCCATGCCAGCCAGGCAAACAACATCCATTTCAAAAAAATAGAGAAAAATCACTGCCTTAGGGGAATAAAACATTAAATATTTTTAAACCTCTCTTAGGCACACACACTTCTTTGTAGGCCAAAATATATATAATGATGCTAGAAGAAAACCTCTTTATTGTAGGTTCTGTTACGTGGAACTTGAGTTCAGTCTCAGATCCCGGAAGCCCGATGAAGGTATTAAGACGGTTACTGCTATCTCAGGCCTCCACATTGTCGAGATCTATAAACCTACATCATAAACCTGTTCCCTCTCAAAAAATCCCTCAAGATTTAGCCTATTTGCTCTGCTGCCATCAAAAAACCATCTCTGCTTTCCCCGAGAGAAGCCTCCCGTGTTACCAAGGGAACCAGTTTTGAAATTGGACAGATTCAGGTTCCACTAACAGTTTCAAAGTGTGAAGTGTGAGGAGTTACAAATTGGCTTCATTGCGACCTAACTCACAGGATTATGACGAAGATCAAGTGAGAGGACAGATGTGGGGGAGACAAGCCCTTAGTCACTTCTCTCTGGACACTGACAACGAACACTGTTGCCAAACACGGGGACCATTTGGGAAGTGAAACCCAAAGCAACTTTTCAGAAGGAAATTAGGTCAGATCATTAAATAGAGAGTGTCTCCCCAAAACGTAGACACACACTTTGAATAATTATAAAGAGTGTTTATTACGGTACATTTCATTTTCATAATTGAGCTCTCGGCTGTTACAGTTTGTGTACATTTTGGGGGGACAGCCTGTATTTAGAGTCACAGCCTGTGAAGTCCAGCGGCCCCTCTTCTAGGCATTAATGACATACATACGTGCACACAGGCACAAACAGGAGGTTTCTTGTGTGTAACCCAACTTTGCTTACAGGGACACTGGTTCATTACACAAATGCAGATGTACAAGAAATATATTGCTTTGCTCATTTTTAAAAATTTTTTTGAAAAATCTTTGTTGAAAGTATTACATATGTCCCATTATCCCCCTTCCTGCCCTCGCCCCCCACCTCGGGCCCTTCTCACCCCAGTGTCTGTGTCCACGGGTTAGGAATATATGCAAGTTCATTGGTTGATCTCTTCCCCTCCAACCTCCCCTGCCTTCCTTCTGAGGTTCAACAGTCTGTTCATGCTTCTGTGACTCTGGGTCTGTTTTTGTTGATCAGTTTATTTGGTTCATTAGATTCCACATATGAGTGAGATCATGTGATACTTATCTTTCACCGACTGAATTATTTCAATTAGCATAATACTCCCCATGTCCATCCATGCTGTTGCCAATGGCAAGAGTTCTTTTTTACAGCTGCGTAGTATTCCATTGTGTAGATGTACCACAGTTTTTCAATCCACTCATCTGCCGATGGGCACTTAGGCTGCTTCCAAATCTTAGCTATTGCACACTTTGAGGAACGATTTTTGACTGTGAGTTCTCAGAATGTGCACTGATTTATAAAACAAGTGATCTCTGTAACTTTCTGAGTTTGTAGAGGGAGATTGGCGTCACCTCTCTGTTAACACCCTGTTCCCCAGGTGTTGAGTTGATATTTCCCTTTTGACCCTCTGACGTAAACCTTCATTCATGATCAACTCAAGATGCTCGACTCTTCTGTGACTCAGAATCACCCAACACTCACGAGGAAGCCAGCCTGACTGAGCGCAGGACTGCAAGAAACACAGGTGACAGAGGAGCCTGGTGAAGGGCCCAGGGCACGGGCAGGCACGGAGTTCACACGGTGAAGAATTCTATAAGAAAACCGACTGGGGGATCTTCAATCAGTACGTGGCAAGGGCCAGTACAAAAGGATGAAGACTCACAGGTTAGAAGAACCTCAGGGCACACATCAACCAAATGGGACATGTGAGCCTTATTTGGATTCTGATTCAAATGACCAACTACTTAAAAATACGCAGCAATGAGGAACATTTTACTATTGATTGGGTATTTAAAGGTAACGGGGAATTATTGTATTTTAGTAGCCGTGGTAGTAGTGATGGCATTTGAGACATCAGCATTGATTTGCTGTGCCCATGTTTGTCTCAGATTTTGTTATATTTTAATTGTAGTGCAGTTCAGTCTACTTTTTAAATTTACCTTTAAAGTTCTTCGACACAGTAATTTTTTAGAAATATTTACTGTTGTTTTTCTGTCATTGATGTTCTGTTTGGCGCCACCACGGTGACACCCTCTCTACGACTTCAATTCTTTCAATGCTGTCAGGCTGGAGTCCAGACCAGGTTGGCTCTATCCACTGAATGTCCGGTAGGTGCCTGCGGGGCAGCACTCTGCTGCTGTCCATGGTGCTGTAAATGGCTGCATCAGAGAGCGTGGGTGAATTGTGTTGATCAGGTCTCCTGTCTTGCTCATTTTCTGTCTAGTGCCCATCAGTGGCGTACAGGGGATTTCTGAAATATTCAACTATGGTTTTAAATTCATCTGTTTATTCTCTTGAGTTGATCAGTTTTTGCATATCCTTTGCAGGTCTGCTGTCTGTTGCACACACGTTTGTAATCAGTATGTCTTTCTGATGGATTGTTTTATTGTTATGCAATATCTCTCTTTGCTTCTGGCAATTTTCTTTGCTCTGAAGTTTATTTTATCAGACATCAATACACCCTCTACTGTTTTTGCTTTATTAATTTTGGCATAGTATATTGTTTTCTTTTTTTTTTCCTACTTTCAATTTACCTGTGCCATTAAATCTGACTTTCATTTCTTGGATAAAGCAGAGATGTGGGTGATCCTTATCTACAGTTTAGTCTCGGTCTTTTAACTGGTACATTGCCAATAATTACTGATATGTTATTTCTTAAGTCCACCATTTTATTACTTGTTTTCTGTGTATTTCTTTAGTTCTTGCTCCTCTCTCTGTTCTTTCCTTCCTGTGGATTACTTAACATTATGCAAGATTCCATTTTGATTTTTTGGATGTATTTTTTGTATATATAGTTAATGGTTTGTCTGAGTATTACATTATGAACACATGACTTATCACATCTTCCTAGTGTCAACATTTTACTACTTTGAGTTAATTCTGAAATCCTCACTGCCACAGGTTTCTCTGCTCTCCCCACTTTTAAATATCATTGTCTCCAGTGTCACATATTGTTAATAATTTTGTTTCATCACTATTTATAAATGGATGTGTTAAAAGATGATCTAATTGCATCCCCATTTCTGATTGCTGTGTTGTTCTTTCAGAATGCTCCAAGAATTTTAAAAAAATCCTTCTCTTACTTTTTGGAAAACTTTCCCCACCAATCGTTACGATTTAGTCTACCAGTAACACATGCTTCTTTGTCTGATAAGGTTTTATCCTCCCTTTAGCTCTGAAGGCTTGTTTTTCAAGATACAGAACGTGCAGCCGACAGTTCTTTTCTCACTTAGATGCTGGGCTCCTCCTGCCTGGCCGCCCTGGTTGCAGGGGGATGTGCACGGCCATTTGAATTGTTCCTCTGCAGGAAGCTCATCTTTCCTCTCAGACGGTCTTCAGGATTTTCACTTTGGATTTAGTTTTCATAAATTTAATAATGAGGTGTCCTGATGCGGATTTCTTTGGTTTAATACTGTTCAAGCTTACGGAGCTTCTTTAATCTCTAGTTTTAAATCATGTGTCATATTGGAAAGTTCTTAGCCATTATTTCTTCAAATCCTCTTTCATTTTCACTCCCTCTCTCCTCTCCTTCTGAGACTGTGATACTGATGATGAATACTTTGGTATTTCCCACAGATCCCTGCGGCTCTGTTTATGTATTTTAACTCTATATCCTCTCTCTTGTTCAGATTGGGTAAATCCTTTTTATTGTCTTGAAGTTCACTCATTCTGTCCTCTGTCATCCCCTCTCTAATACTGAGCCCATCTCACAAGATTGTTAAAGTACTGCTATTTAATTTCCAATATTACAACTTCTATTTGTTGTTTTTTTCTTATAACCACTATTTGTTGGTGTTATCTTAGTATTTCTAAGAGCGTTACATGTGGAAAAAATTTTGACCATTATTCTTTTCAGACATCTTTCTCCTTTGTTGGGAATTGAAATTACAAATATATTTGGCTTCTTGTATTATACCACAGTTTAATGATATTTTGTGGATTTTAAAAAACGTTTCTACTCCGCATTTTATTTGGGTTAGTTTTTATTACTGTGTCTTAAAGTTCACTCATCTTAAAGCTCACTGTTCCTAATCATAACTTTTTAAGCTTTGCTTCCTCATGGTGTCACCTGTGTCATCCATGCATCAGGTTCAATGTGCTGCTTTCTTCTCTTCCTAGCATTCATACTGTTGTGCATTTACTCACCTGGCCCTGGTTTCCGGGCTGGCAGACCCTGTAGTAGATTGTTTAAATTCTATAAATCTTACGGGACTTTATCTTGGACTCTGCTAGCTCACTTGCCGCTGGTTTCATCTTCTTGGCGCTGCTTTGAAGCTTGTTGGGGAAGAGCCGCAGCCTTGAGTTCAGGATTAACTAAGCCCCTGTTGCAGCCACAGCCTGAGGCCCACCTTCTGCTGTTGGTGACATTTCCTCCCCTGGCGATGTCAGTGAGCGTGTTCCTCTGTGATCCGCTCAGGTGGTTCTTCTTGTACTTGGGGAGTTTTCTCACATGTCTAGGTGGTGTGGACCCAAAGCATTCCCAGCCCTGGGTGCGCCGCATGTTCTAGTGCAACATTAGGGGGATCCTTACCAGGCTCAGAGGTTCCTCCTGCGCACGCGCTGACTGCCACTCAGCTGAGAGTTTAAAGAGCGTTCTCTCTCTCTCTCTCTCTCTCTCTCTCTCTCTCTCTCTTCCTTTGCAGACTTCTTCTTCCCAGTGCCCTGCTTTGTGGACTCCACCCCCCCTGACCTTGCAGGCCTTCACCCCTGCCTTCTCCAGTTAAAGTATCTGAGCTGCTCCGCCTGGTTCCCCCTGTGAGGCTGCAGACGCCCCTGAGAGTTGAGTGGGGCATCACTGGGCCCCCTCCTCTGTTTCCGAGGTTCTCAGGGTCACTCTTATTCCTCCTGTTGTTTGATGTCTGATTACCAGCCTTTCAGACGGTGTCGGTATTGTTGTTATTACCACTATTTCTACACTCGTGTTTTCATGGATGGCATGCGTTATTATTTTAATGCTCATTCTGGCCCATAGTTGTCCAATAAAGTCTCTTTCGTATCGGCGACAGTGCCATGTTGCCTGGGCTGTCACAGCAGCATAGCCCCCTGGATACTCCCGCCGCTGCCTCAGGCGTTCCTCAGGGGCCGTGAGTTTCCATTCAGAATTTCACACGTTATAGACACACCTGTTACTTCAGTGTGGCGTGACCTTGAGAAAGTCACTTAATGTATCGGAGTCTAAATTTTGTTTTTAGTTAAACCAGTGTAGTAACTCCTATCTTGTTGTATTGTTGTGATAACTAAATGAAACACTATATATAATAAATGTTGGCAGAAACCCTGATATTTAATACATATTCAAAACCCATTATATTATTTTATACCTTCCTGTCTCAGAGATAAGAATATCTTTCAATAATTATAAAGATATATGTGGGTATTCCTGCTGCTAGAGTTCTAATTGTTCTGTCACATCAGTAATGATTTATTAAAATGTTATTTCCATTACTCACTTAAAAATACATGTTCAGGTATCTCCACTTTATTCTCTCCATGACTCAGATAAGTAGGTACATGATGGATGGCGCCTGTACTCACTGAGCATCACGTGTCGTTAATCTCGGAGCCTCCTGGGTTCCCTGGGTGTTGTCATACATCCAACCTCACGTCCACCTGCCCATGAGCGGCCTCCACTCCTCACAGCCCTGGGGACAGGAAGCCAGGGTCAGGGACAGGGTCGGCGTCTTTCATGGACACCCCCTCCTCTGCCGCGCAATTACGGGAGGGATCTCTCGCATCCCTTTGTCGGGGCTTCATCAGTGGGAGAACCATTAATAGTTCACATATCCTCCTCCCATTGTTTACTTCTTTGATTTTCCAAATAATAGAGAACAAAAGTCATTTGCTCAAAACAATTTTCTGAGTGGAAAATTATTCCCCATTATGCCTGTACTCGGCTTTTTAGAATTCCTGTTTAAAGCTCCAAAGAGTGAATAGACCAGAAAAAGTAAAAAATAAAGAAAGAAAAGGGAAAAAGAAAGAAAAGGAAAGAAAAGAAAAGAAAGAACAAAGAAAGAAAATGAGAGGGGGGAGAAGGAGGGCGGGCGGGAGGGAGGAAGAAGTAGAAGGAAACCTTCGTGGCCTGTTTGGCGAAGACTCCAGCTGGACGCTGGGCGCCCGGCCCTGTGCTTTGTGCAGGAGCAGGAGGAAAGCGGTGAAGATGCGGAAACAGCTGGTGGGAGACCACAGCTGCTGCATAAAGTGTGAGAATGCGGCGAAGGACAGGTGTTCTCCTGTGTCTCCCTCTCTCCTTATCTTTCCAGCCGTAACCAACTACTCTTGATAAAATTCCAAATAAGTTCATGACAGGGTATTTGCAAAATGATACAAAATATTGTGGCTCGGAGCACAGCGACCTAGGGGAGGCGCCCTAGGACCCAGGCAAGGCCGCTGGCATGTGGAGGTGAGGTGAGAGGGAGGAAAAGCAAGAGCAGGAGGGACCCGGCGGGGCGCCCTCTCTGTAGCGCCACAGGCCTGGCTGGCCCTACACTCATCACACACGTGAACACGCAAGCAGAGCGCCTCAGACCGACGAGATGGCAGGGAATCGTCCCTCCCTATGAATAAAACCCTGGAAGCAGGGAGAGGCGACCAGAGGGAGCATTAGGAGCCGGTAAGGAGATGATGGGTTGGGACCTGGGAATGGGAAACAGCAGCCTCGGGCGCCTCCGTCCAACCCCAGAGAGCGCAGGCCCGCACTTCCTGCCCCCACACAGCGCGAAGGTGGCCCAAGTGGCTCCATCCCTCTGCTGAGTCAAAAGTGAGTCCCACTGCCCCGCCGGCAGCGCAGCTCAGTGGTTGAGTGTCAACCTGTGAACCAGGAGTCATGGTTCCATTCCTGGTCAAGGCACAGGCCTGGGTTGCGGGCTCCATCCCCAGTAGGGGGCGTGCAGGAGGCAGCTAATTGATGAATCTCTCATCATTGATCTTTCTCTCCCTCCCGCTCCCTTCCTCTCTGAAACCAATAAAAATACATATATTTTTAAAGTGAGTCCCGCGGACAACCTCAGGGAAGCCCGACAACCATTGGGCCGCGCGGTGGGTGGAGCAGCCGCTCTTCCAGGGGGAGCGGGCGGAGACCCTCCCCCACGGGACCGCCCCTCCCCCTCAGTCTCACACCTGAAGCGTCACTAATGCGCTGCCGCCCTTGCCCTCAGCCCCTCCGACCCTCTGTCCCTCTGTGGGTGGGAGTCCGTCCGCACAGCGGCTGGAGGAAGCCTGGGCCCTGCTCCTCCAGCATCGCGTCTGGACCATCTGAGAGTCAGGTCATGCCCACCGCCCAGCTGTAGAGCCTGCCCGCTTCAGGCCTCTCGCGTCCCTGGTCCAGCCGCTGGAGACCCCTCCTCATCCCACCACGCGGTCGTCCGTCTGTCCGTCTGTCCCCGCTCCCTCGGGGACTCTCCTTCAGCGGGAACGGCAGCTGCCAGTGCAGGGCTCTGGGTAAAGCCACGTTCTGTTCTCCCAGCGATGGGAGACCCCAGGGTTATAGGCACATTGCATATTTGAGATGTGACTCATTAAAACAAAATCTCGCAAAAATAAGCCGCAGCGATCCCGAGACGAAAGGAAAGGCAGTTCTCTCTGCAGGCCGCTGGCCCTGGGCGAGCCGTGCCTTCTGCGCGCAATCCTGTCAGCCCCATCGCCTGCTTTCTCGCGCTCGTTTGAACCAGAGGACTGTGAGCTGTGTCCCTTCCCCAGTGCCTCGCAGAGCAACCGATGCACAGAAAGCACTTGCTGAGGGGCCTGTATTTCATAAACATCACCAATCCGAACGCCAGGAGAGGTTCTGCCGAGAAGCGGCCGCGGCCGCTTGAACAAGTGCCAACACGGAGCTTCCCGGGGCTGGGCCACCTTCACTTTGCCAACCCATTTCTTTCTCAGGAGACTTTTCCATAGTTTCCTACAGAACAGGAATGATTCCCGCTGCCGCACAACAAAAAGAAAAGTAAGCATTTCCCTTTACAAAGGGGTCAGGTCCATTACATAAAGTCCAATTCAAAGCATGACCTTCAGCCTTTGCCAAAAGAGGTGGCAGCTGTGAGCCCAGAAAGAGCAGGTGAGGCCGGGAGCAGCTTCTGAAGGGAAAGGGGGTTTTCTGGTGAAAGATATGCAAATGGGCAGCGTATTCACAGTCTAAAATAAGCTTCCGGGTCCAAGATCACCCCTCCCACCCGAAACTCCAAGGTAAAAATAAATACCTGACGATTAAAGAAAGAGGGTAAAAGGAATATGTTATTTTGGGCCTGATGCTAAGACATATTTATGAAGAAAGAAAAAAAAAACCTGATTATTTTACAATTTCAACAGCAAGAAAGAAAAACTGTGTGAAGCATCATGTCCAAGAGGAGCAACACTTTTGTAAGAAACATTTCAGTTAAGCTACTAAAATCTTACTGCACTGGCCTTAAAGCTTCCAAATTATTAAAACTTTGGAGAAGAGCTGTTATTCCCAGTTGTTCACCTAAGAAACTAATTCAGACCTGGCTTCAAACACCGGGGAGATGGCGCAGATGCGGGAATAGGAACACCATTGGTTTGTCTCTCCACAGGAACAATGAATCATGAAGACAAACTGTGAGAACTGGCATTTGAAAACCCGTAAACTAACAGATCTTACAAGACCCAGAAAAGCAATTCACGAAAAACCGGGCAAAACAAAAACTCCACGGTCCCTGGGCAGCGAGGTCGGCTCTGGCCTGGTGCTTTGCCCGCTGTCCGTGGCTCCCGGGGCTTTGCTTTTATCTCATCCCACTCAGAAGCTCCCAGGCAACTCCCCGCGGAAGCTGTGCTGACAATTTCAGTAACTATTTCAGCAAACACATCAGGCGTTGCAGCCTGGACCCATGAATAACAGCGGGGGAACGCTGGGCAGCAGCGGCTGAGGAGATGGATGCTTCAGGGGACGAGCGTGGCCCTGTGGCCTCAGGCCCTTCACGTGCCAGGCCCCGTGCGGCCGGGTGGAGCGTGGCAGGAACGTGGGGGGAAGGCCCTGGCTTCGGGCGTGGTGCTTAGTGAGCAGTGTTTTAATCTATGCCTTCTTTGGAGAAATGTCTGTTTAAATCTCCCCCCTCCCCCCAGTATTTAGTTGTGTTTGACCCTTATTGTGGAGTTTTAAGAGTTATATCGTATTCTGGTTGCTAGACATTTATCAGTTCCATGATTTGAAAATATTTTCTCTAAATCTGCATCGTCTTTTGATTTTCTTGGTACAGTAACTATCTGTAAATGACAAAATGGTTAAACATGGCCATGGTTAGAAATCTGAGGAGAGTTCATTATAACACAGTTGACAAAGGAATGTGGTTATGTCTGTGACATTTATTTTAAGTAGTAACTAGAATCATGACTGACAGCATTGTGCCATATCAGATTTTTAGGAATTTTACACAATTTCTAGAACACACTTATACTAATAACTTTCATGCAAATAGAATCCAAAGAAAGCTTAGCATCACTTCTCTCTTGACAATGCCCCCAGTGGAATTTAGCACCAAATAAGCCTAAATACGTCAACATCTTCCTTTGATAGGGAGAGAGAACAAATCCTTTGAGATGTTCAAGTGACGCGCTGGGAAAATCCCAAGTTGCTTTAGAAGTCAGAAATACTTCATTTAGAATTTGATTTTCGAGGATACGTTTGCCAAAATATCAAAGTTGACTGAGATCAAAGATCTTTATAAAATAATACTTAATTACCTATGTAAGTGAAGTGGAAATAAAGTTTTATGGAAAACTCAGCAGATTACAGTTTTGAAAAAAGTTACCTCTTTTAATAGACAGGTTCTGATTCCTTAACTAATCAAAGACCTGATAAAGACATCATGAAGAAAAGGGCAGGAAAAAACACAGAGTCTTGCCCGGCCCATGTGACTCAATGGTTGAGTGTCGACCTATGAACCAGAAGGTCACAGTTCGATTCCCAATCAGGGCACATGTCCAAATTGCAGGCTCAATCCCCAGTAGGGGGCGTGCAAGAGGCAGTCAGTGATTCTTTCTCATCATTGATGTTTCTCTCTTTCCTTCTGCCTTCCTCTCTGAAATC
Source organism: Myotis lucifugus (assembly GCF_000147115.1). Taxonomy (NCBI): domain Eukaryota; kingdom Metazoa; phylum Chordata; class Mammalia; order Chiroptera; family Vespertilionidae; genus Myotis; species Myotis lucifugus. The sequence continues at coordinate 71,940 of NW_005871808.1, read as the reverse complement.
AATAAAAATATGTATTTTTAAAAAACTAGAATCTTTATTTTCTTGGCAGATTACTTCAAATATAGAAGCATTTCACAATTTTATCAGGAAGAGACCAGTAGTACAGAAAAACTTTTTCCTTTTTACAGATGAAAGAAAATTAAGTTTGAGTTTTACCTAAGTACAACATTGATATTAAAGCTTATTCTTTAAGCTAATTAAACAGAGCTCTTTTACAGGTTAATTTTGGCCATACCCTCCAGAAATAGAAAACCATCACATACACATAACATATCTGTAGATGTTCACACACACAGACAGACACAATCAGAGACCCTACAGCTTTCCATCCAGATCTTTCCCCAGGGACACTGAGCGGACAACAGAGGTAACTAGAGACAAAAGGGAAGTTGTGCTGAAGGTCACTGGATCCTATGATATTTTGGTGGGGACAAATATGCATATTAATCAAGGAAGAAGCAATTTTCTAAGTCAGGGAAACAAATCAGGAACTTAGGAGGCAAAAACAACCCTGCTATTGATCCAAACTGATATATGAAGTCTTACATCAAAAAAACTTTTAAAAAAATAGGTATTCAATAATTAGAGAAAGCCCTGCGGGCATATTTGTTAAGTTTTAGCATAGCAGGGCTGAGCCATTGCGCATAGTTTGTGTGAACTCTGTTTTGACATTTGGAAAGTATGGAACAGGAAGTCATATAAATTATGGCATAGAATTTATTATAACACCAATTGCTTGTATTATCAACTGAATTGTAGTCCTATCTGGTTTAGTCTATGCCATCATTAACTCATTCTTAAAAGAATAAATGCAACATAATTATGAAGTTCATTAATTTTTTTATGATGGTCGTACCAGATGTTGGTGCTGCTGTAGCAAACACCTAAGAGTGTGGAATCAGCTGTAGAGTTAGATAGTAGGTAGAGGCTGCAAAGTTTTGCGACCCATAAAGAAAAAAACCAAAAAACTCAGATGCCATGAGGAGACTGTTAGCAGAACTATAAATCTTAAAGGTACTTCTAATGAGAACTAAGACAGAAATGAAAAACATGTTATTAGAAACTGATGGAAAAGCAATTATTGTTACAGAATGGCAAAGGAATTAGCTGCATTTTGTCCCAGTGTTTTAGGGAAAGTGGAACATGAAAGTGATAAACTTGGATATTTAGTGAGGAGATTTCTAAGCAAACTATTACATGTGCGGCCTAGTTTCTCCTTGTTATTTATAGTAAAAGGCAAGAGGAGAGACATAAATTGAAGAAGCAACTGCTAAGCAAGGAGAAACCAGCTCTTTATGATTTGGAAGATTCTTAGCGTCTCCAGATGGTGAGTTCTGGAAACAAGGCCAAGGGTGTGGCTAGACAACCACTTGCTAAATAGATTATCTGTTGACTCATGGATCCAATTCCATGAGTTGTTTTTATCTCAGGGTTGTTTTTATCTCAGCAGATGCCAGACAGAGAGATGTGGTTCCCCAGGAAATATTCAGTCTCCTCCAATGGTTTGGACCCCCTTGAATTGCAGAGGAAGCCAACAAGATTTTTGAGAATATTATAGCAGCAGTAACAGTGCAAACCTGCCTGGACAGAAGTGAAACCAGGGGAACAACCCTCAGGCTCGGCTGCCTGCCGCCATGAAAGCCAAACTCATGAAACAGGTTATGGTGAGAAGGAAAGTGATTTATTCAGGTGCCAGCAACCTGAGAAGATGGCAGACTCATGCCTTACAGACCATCTTAACATCTCAGTGCAGACAGAGGTTTTTATAAGGAGGGAGAGGGCAAGAAGAACAAAGAGGTGAAGGGGATGGGTTGGTGGAATTTCTGACAATGTGCAGTCCTTGCTCAGGCTCATTCTTGCTGTTCTGATGTTATTTTCAATGTGGGTCACCTGGACATCTGTAGTTTAACTGCCGACATTATTGTTCCTTGCTCACAGGACAGGCTGTTAAATTGTAACAAGAACTTGGCCAGAGGTGAAAAAACTGGGTTTAACATTTATGAAGATTAACACGAGTAGCTTTATATAAACTCTTTTATAAGCTTACTTTCTTAGTACATTTTTGTTTTCGTTTTATTTTATAGCTAGTCAGACTAATATAAGTAGTATACCAGGTTCATTCCCTGGTCCAGAAGGGGACAGAAAGGAGACAAAAGGAAGGAAGAATGTGTCATGGGTGGGCAGTGTCATGGGTGAGAGGCCTATGGAGCTGCCACTGTCACCAGGGGCCGAGTGTCCAGGCAGGGTATGGCCACCACTCTGGTGGACCTGGAGGGCATAACATTCACCCTGAAGGCCTGAGGGACAAAGTGTGGAGTCAGAAGGATTCTCCCCAGGCCTTGACGTCTGATGGAATTGCCCTGTGATGTTTTGGACTTGCTCCGGCCCTTTTCTCCCTCTGATCTCCCCTCTTGAGTGGAAATGTCTGCCCTGTGCCTGACTGGCCACTGCATTTGGGAAGCAGATAACTGGTTGAGAAGTCTGGCTTACAAGTCCACAGCTAGAGAGGAATTCAGAATGAATCATACCTCAAGTCTCACTCACCTGACTTCACTGATACTTAGATGAGGTTTGGTACTTAGAGTTAATGCTGGACTGAGTTGAAGCTTTTGGGATGATTGGATTGGAAGAATATTTTTGCATGTGAGAAAGAGTGTTATGAGTAGAATTCTGGCTCCTGAAATTCATGTGTTGAAGTCTTAGCCACCAGTACTTCAAACCCCAGGTATTCCCTTCCATGGAAATAGGTTCTTTGCAGATGTAAATAGATAGCGAGGGTGAGTCACACTGGAGCTGACTCATGCAACACGGCCACTGTCATAAAGATGGGGCATTTGGACACAGACACACACGCAGGGAGGCCACCTTTTGAAGGTGGAGACTGGGATTAGCTTCTATAAACCAAGGAGCCTGAAGATTTCCATGAGCCACCAGAAGTTCAGACAGAGACATGACACGCCCCTCCCTCCCCGCAGCCCTCAGCAGGAGCCCACTCTGCGCCTCCGGGATCTCGATGTCTGTGTCCAGACTGCGAGACGGTGAATTTCTACTTCTTCGCCCGCCCAGTCGGTGCTGTTTTGCTGCAGCAGCTCTAGCAGATCAATACAGACGACAGCAGGGAGAGAGGAGAAATGTGTCAGACCTGCCGTTCCCAGGAGCCAGCCATTTGCAAATTGGATATTTGTTAGTTCAAATTGCCTGTCTGTGATCATAAGATTGTTTTAAAAGCTGTTTTTATGACAAGTTTTCTCTCCTTGGACTCTAATTTGTTTCTGATCTCTTCGTATAGTATGTGATTTAACATTCTGGTTTTATCAGCACTTCGCACTTTAAGAAAGAGAATATCAATTATGTCATAATTTATATTAAAAAGTGTGCATGTTTTAGTTTACACCAGCTGTTCTCTAGGTGATGCAACAGCAGAATAGGTATTTCCACACAATTTACTCACTTTTGAAGATGCAGATTATTGAGTGTGGGCGGTTGAACAAGTGAAGGATAATTTTTAATTTTCTTCTCGGATTAACGAGATGTTTGATGTGAGTGGGACATAGGGAACACTGACAAACACACACGCACACACACGCGCACGCACACACACACACAACCTGTCCAGAATTATGTTGGTCTCAGGGACCATAGAGACTTTCATCCCTTTGGGCTCAGTGATGCAGCCCTTTGATTATTCTACTCCTATGAACTGTGCAGCTACATCTGTGATTGTGTCCTTATCAAACAGAGCCAGAAGGTCAGATGAAGAGGAGGGTGATGTAACAATGGAGCAGAAAGAGAACGTAAGCTGTCTTGTGTTGGCCTTGAATCTGCGAGGAGTCCCAATCCAGGGAACGCAGCCTCAGATGGGTGTGGCCTCGCCGACACCTGGTGAGGCCCGGAGGCCCATGTCAGACTCGCTTCCTCACATCCAGACAATGACAGAACACGCTCAGGTTGTTTTAAGCCGTAGCTCTGTTAGAGTACCAGCAGGGAGCGAATACAGATTAGATACGGTAAAACTCTTTTGGTTAATTTGGGGAAACCTTTTGAATTAATAACACGTTATCTCAAGTATTTTAAAAAGGTGATTCCACATTTGGTAACCAGTCTCCTTTGCTAACTACTGGAAATGAATGGAGGGATGGGCGGTCTAGAGCGCTCTCGGGTGCATTATTCGCATCTTATTAAATGGTTCTTCTCAACATGGCCCTAAATTGAGCAGCTCTGGTTTTGTAAATGCCGGTTCTGAGCTCAGAGCAGGACAGCTCCTCCCACCCCTCGTGTTTCCACCTGCAGAGCGGTGCTGGTCATGTTTCCTCTGCCTGGACCTGCTCTCCCCAAGCTGCTCCCCATCCTCCAACTGCCTCGCCCACCACCTGGGAAACCTGGGCCCCTCCGGTCATGCCCAGTCCTCAGTGCTCATCTCCGGACGCTTCCCTGGCCGCGCCTCTCACGCACCCCTCCCAGCAGACGTGTCCCTTCCTGCAGAGCTCCTGGTGCAGCTGCAGTACTGCAGCCTCGGGAAGCCTTGCCCAGACCACGTCCTCAGCGTAGCGCTCTGTGTTCATTGTACACCTGACACCGGGGGCCTCTCCGGAAACCGTTCATGACATCAAACAGCTGTCAACAGGAAGGAGAGAAAGCCTACGCTCGCTCACTTTAACCTCTGACCCAGAACAGTCTCCATACAAACTCCAAGCGAGGCGACTTACATGAAAAATATGACTTCACATTTAATATTGTTTTCCTTTTTTATGCGTTTCTTTAGGTTACGCTAAATGCACATCTTACAATGAGTGGTTTTGGCAAAGAAGACGTTTTTTTTTCTATGCAGATCACTCTATTACAAATGACCTTGCCATCCGTTCTTACCTTCTTTCCCCTCCTGCTGGTACTTGAAGTGCTTCTGTTAAATAAGTGGAGGCGATGCTGATGACCTTGAACGCCATGTCAGCACTTCACTTGCAGGATGGCCCCTCATCTGCTCACATGTTACGTCTAAAGACGGGCAACAACATGGAAGCGCTTGCCGGGCGGTGGGTAGCCGTGCACGCAGCCGGGTGGTTCCTGAGCGGGAGACTGGGTTCCGGCTTGCAGTGCCATTTCCATGAGTAAGTGCCCTAGTGGCTCCTACCAAGTGACTTCATCGTTTGGTGGCATTTTTTCCTAAACGTGAAGGTTTAGATGATATGATTTCATAACAGTGTGACTAAGATTTCCCCTCCCCCCGCCCCGGAGTTGTTAGGAGAAAAATGGAAAAGAATAAGGTTTGTTAAAGAGGTCGCAATTGATGACTTATTTACAAACAGAAGAAGGGATGAGAGGGACTTCGTTCACAGGTAAGCTCTCAAAAAATAGAGCAGGTGATAGGTGCTAATTTGTATAAAATAAACAACTCTGATCATAAATGAGTTTTTTAAATAAGGACATTTACTTTACTGTAAAGAGCAAACATCTATGGAAATTGGATTTTCCCAGTACAGTGTCATTGTGAAGCCTGGAAGAATGGACCAGAGCAGTGGTTACTGGTCGCTTGGCCTTTTCCATGTACAATGGTAATCCCTGCTCTCCCTGCCTGATTAATGTACAATTCTCCTCATTGTAAAATTTGAAAAACTAAAGTTCATAGAGTTTAACAAACTGTCCGAAGGCCACCAGGCTCTCAGATGCTTTGAACTCGGTCTCCTGACTGCCCTTGCGTGTGTGGGTGTGTGAAGGTGGGTAGGTGTAGAGGGGGACATCCATGTGGTGTGACGTGCGGGCCTCCGGGTTGGGAACTGCCAACACCCGGAGCAGTGGTGGAGGGAGAAGATCGGGGCGCGGCTCCAGCTTTCAGCTTTGCCCCTGGTGTGTCCCCTCCTTCAGCAGGTTAGCATCTCCGGACCTTAATGGCCGCATTTGCAAAATAGGAAGGTGGGCCCAGCCGAACTCTGGTTGTGACGGCTGTCCGTCCGTCAGCAAGACAGCTTCCCAGGTGAGGCTGTACCTCCGCACATGAAAGCCCCTCTGAGCGCAGGGCGTGCGATGAGTGTCGGAGGCTTCTCTAAGGATTTATTGACATCAACTGTTACATCTTGGTTTCTTATAGGAAGACGGAACCTGATGGATTGTTAGAATCTAAATGAGATATTTTTTATACGGATCCACAGAGTTATGTGGCTGGTTTAAATCAGTAATGTGTTTCCATGTGTTTATCCATCAACACTTTTATGAGAAACGCTATTGCCTCATAAGAAGAGAAAGGCGGGAAAACGAGGGTTCACAGCGGTTCAGAGACTGTTTCCAGGAGAGCAGCTAACGTTTGACTCTGGGACTGTCTTCGATCTCAGGGCTGCAGAGTTTGTGATTCTACCAGAATCGGCAGCCTCGAGGGGAGCTGTGTGCAGAGATCTTACACAGGGATCCTCTAGGGCAGTGGTTCTCAACCTTCCTAATGCTGTGACCTTTAATACAGTTCCTCATGTTGTGGTGACTCCCAACTATAACATTATTTTCGTTGCTACCTCATAACTGTAATTTTGCTACTGTTATGAATCGTCATGTAAATATCTGATATGCAGGATGTATTTTCATTGTTACAAATTGAACATAATTAAAGCATAGTGATTAATCACAAAAACAATATGTAATTATATATGTGTTTTCCTATGGTCTTAGGCGACCCCTGTGAAAGGGTCATTCGACCCACAGGTTGAGAACCGCTGCTCTAGGGGCCTCAGCCCTGGGTGAGGGTGGGACTGCTTCCCCCAAATCCTTTGCCTGGCCTCGCAGGGCGGTCCCGGGCTGAGGCACTGCCTTGGGGGGCAAGGGAGCTAGGGCTGATCGACATCAGCCAGAGCACGAGAAAGGGGTGTGGTCGCCCAGGGGTTCGCCGACCCAGCGCACCCGCCCAAGAGGCGGACTCTTTGGGAGATGGTGACAGTGGAGGTTTTACTCTCAGAGTATTTGTCGTGTCCCAGGCCTTATCACGCATGTGAATATGTCATCATCTGTGCAAATGATGTGGTGCAGCGTATGATTCTCTGGGTTCAGAATCTGCAAACACCCAAAGCAGTGGTGGAGGGAAAGAGGGAAATGATCACCCTACACCCACACCTGACTTTTGCTCTGAGCATAGAGACTGTCTTGTTTTGCACTGAGGTCGGCTGTGCTTGCTGAATAGGGAATCAGTCAATAAATACTTGAGTGACTGCACAAACGTTTGAATGAATGACTCACTAAATGAATCAGGGATGGAGGTTCCAAGAGACCTACAACCCGTGTCTTACCTCGCAATGAGAATCCATCCAGAAATGTTCGACTTTCCAGTTAGCATCGTCTAAGCACAGGGCTACAGAGAGCCACTCGATTTAATTAAAGAAAAGTAGGCCATGCTTTCAGACACATTGGAAATGAATATGAGCTTTCATATCTTTGTTCACTTACTTAGCCGCAGCCTTGTGGAGCAGGAGTTATTGTTCCCATTTTAAAGATGAGAAAACAAATCCTCTCTGTATGATAGTTAGGATCCACACTGAGGTCTCCTGACTTCACAGCTCGAGGCTCTTCCTTTGTACGTGGCATCTTCGTGTGAAAATGCGCACAGGGTGTGCGGGTGGCTGGAGGCACAAGAGTGGGCGTGGCTGGATTGGGGTGGGTTCCCCTGTCTCCGAGGGCAGCGGTCACCAGCTGGTGGTCCGTGAGGGCTGAAAGGTTGGCGACTGCTGTCCTCGGGAACCTGGGTCCCAGCAGAGGTGTCTATGCCCGTCCTCTTCAGGCCCCCTCCCCCCGCACTGTCAGTAACGGAAGCTGTTTCCAGGTGTGGTCGTTCTTTATCCATAAATACATGGCTCACTTGAGCTGTTTCCCATCCCCTCGTCCATTCTGCCATCAAACATTAGGCCGACAGCACAGCAGGGAGCCATTCAGACACACTGCTGGTGGCGGCGTGTGGCCATGCCTCCTCTAGGACACAGAAGTCCCAAGTAGCTTCCCGCTGCCTGATGCCAGGACTCCCATCGCCCTCGCACGGCTGCCTTCAGGGCATTTACGGCGACTCCAGGAGGCAGCTCGGGATGCTGTTTGGGGTGAGCAGCTCTCGGACCTTCAGTGCCTCCTCTCCCCGTCCGCCCGGGGGCTCAGGTGCTTCCCCCCGGGTGCTGGGCGTGCTTGTCAGGAAGTGTGGGTGTCCCTGTCCAGGACCTGTCACTCATCACCCACCGTCTTCCCAGGCGTCTCCTGATGCCACCTAGACCTTTCACCCGGAGGGCCAAGTGCAAGACGGATAATGGCACTTTATAAAAGTTCACTGGAATGAAGCTTAAATCTTTAAAACCATTCCCCCGCCCTCTTTTTCTTTCCAGTGGTCACCGAGCAGGTGTGGCTACCAGGTTGGCCAGGAAACAAGAAAGATCTATCATAGCTGGCAATCACCAGGGTAAAATTCTAAATTTTCAAAATAGGCCTATTCCAATCTCCCAGTCCTTCTGCCCTAATTATCCAGGAAGCAGCCAGGAGGGATGGTCCTTCTCTGAGAAGAGCCTCATCCAGTGATCACTGAGCAGAGACTTTCTCTACGGTGTGTGGACCAGGAGGGGGATCGGGCCAGTGATGTTTTTGGTTGATTTTGAGCAGGCCTTGTCAGCATTCAAGAATACAAGGCATGCCCGGCCGGCGTGGCTCAGTGGTTGAGCATCAACCTATGAACCAGGAGATCAGGGTTCGCTTCCCAGTCAGGGCACTTGCCCGGGTTTCGGGCTCCATCCCCAGTGGGGGGCATGCTGGAGGCAGCTGATCCATGATTCTCTCTCATCACTGATGTTTCTGTCTCTCCTGCTCTGAAATCAGTAAAACATATTTTGAAAATAACAAAATAATAAAGTTTTTTTTTAAAGGGTACCTACCAGGTGCCTGTGAATGGCAGGGAGCCCTCAGTTCATTTGTGAGTGGCTTTCAAGATGAACACTGTACAGTCAACGAGGTGCCACCCAGACCCCTGAGGGGCGAAAGGCCAGGTGTGGGCCTCTGCCAGGGCAGCCGGGAGGATGTGCCCGTGCACCGTGGCTGCCCTGCCTGCCACCAGCCCAACGTCGGCGCCGGCCTGGGTCATGTGTCCCCACAGGAGCGCCCGGCATCAGGGCCTTGTATTTTTTATTTTACTGAATGTGTGGGGTGACGCTGGTTACTAACGTATGTGGACTGCAGGTGGACACTTCTGTGCTCCGTCGTCTGTGTGCTGCCTCTGCGCTCACCAACCACGTCGGATCGGCTTCCTTCGCCGTCTCTTTGGCCCCCTGGGCCTCTCCAGCTTCCTCCACGTGAGTTAGAAATGATAATGACCATCATCCAGAGTATTCCTGATTTGTGAACAAGAGAAAAGCCAGAAGGCAAATAGCAGAGAGGGCGACAGGAGATCTGGACATCACAGCAGATTTTGTATAAGACGCACATTTCACACGCGGGACTTCAACACATACCCAGCGGACACCGTGCGTCCCCTGCGCCCGCGCATGTGAAGCCGCAGGACAAGCATCGCGCTCACCAGCTCGGGGTCGGAGGCTGAGGCTGAGCCAGCGCGGTTTCCCCGGAGGCCTGCTAGGGAGGCACCCCTGGGGTAAGCACCAAATCTGCTCGAGGTCAGATTCCCTGGCTTATGGCAAAGCTTTCCTTACAAATTACAACACTCTTCACCGTGGACGTTAAATCATCTAATGGGGTAAATGTCACAGAGTTCCATTTGCTCAGATGGATCGCCCATTTTTCAAAGACTGTTCTGTAACTCATTCATCTTTTCTCCTGTGGTCAGAAAGCCACGCTCACTACATGCCTGACCCTGAGGCTTGTGTGTGTCACCTCACACAGGGTGTTCCTGTCACCTGCCTCAGAGCACAGCTCTCCACCCCTGAGCGCTCAGCACTCCTCAGCTTGGATGCCTGCGAGGGTCGCTTTGCTGGGTTCCCAGTGGGGTCCCCCACCGTGAGTGCCACACCCACTAATGCCCTCTGCCCTGGCTTCTCTTCCATCCTCGCTTCTCCATCGCTAGGATCATGTCCTCAATAAGTTATGGACCCTCAGTCCTTTCCCTACAGTCTGTGTTGGAGGAGACTGTGGCCACAGGCCCTCAGACATGTCCATCCCTTCAGGCGTGCATTCCTGCTGGGATCACTGGGGGGCAGAAACTCAAAGCTGGTGAGCAGGCAAGAACCCAAGGCCTCGGGATTTGATGAGCTCGGACCTGGTAGCTGCTGTGACACCAGCGTGTGACCACGATGATGTCACGGCGAGCACCCCCTCCCATGGACTGCACCCCCGAGGTCCCAGAGCGCTCAGGGCGCCCCCACGGGTCCTCTTGACAGCCACTCGTGCAGCTGCTTACTAGCAGGAGCCACTAGGAACTGGCGCTGATGAGCTAAAGGCGAGCCGCATCTGCTTTGGGGTTTCTCTGTGACGGTTTCCACGCCACTAGCAAGCGCCGGGACGTGCGTCCACCAGTTACTCACGGTTCGGCCTCCCGTGTGCAGACGTTTGTGAGATACTCGGGTCGCTGCCACCAGCGTCCGGGGAGGACCTGCTGGGAAACATGAGCTCCCCATTTCTGAGGGGGCAACCACAGGGCTCCCATTGACGTCTGGGGAGGCAGCATGCTGACGTTCAGAACGTCATGGTTCTCGTTACGTAAATTCCCCTCAGGGAGAGTTTTTGGTGATCACCAGCCCCAGCTTCTCTGCTGCATGTAGTGCCTCTGGCTCTGACTGGAACAACCGACCTGTTATTCAACGGTCCGGAGAAATCTGTCCATCCTTCCATCGGCGCTCTGCCAGCTGGAGGTCAGAGGTATGCACTCCAGACCGAACGCGGGAGTGGGAGGGGGAGATGCTCACCGACTGGGGGAACCTCTGCCACGGAATTCGTTTGACGTTTCTAGCTTATCGCTAGGACTCCTGTCTTTTCTTCAAATGCCACTCAGATACATTTTTTCACACTTATCAATAGTAATCAATTAATTTACTTATAGTTTTCAAATACTTTCTAAATGTCAACCACTCTTAATGTCATGAGCCATCCTGATGACACAGCCAGGACCTTACTCTGAGGGACAGTGAAGTCTGTCCCCAGAATGTGATTATATAGAGAAAGATTCCAGCGAGAGCCCGCGCACATGGGGGTGGGAAGGCGGTAGCAGATGCTCCGGGGAAGCTGCCTGGAGACCGTCAGGTTAGCGAGAAAGGAGGAGGCATGTGGAGTGTTGACGGATGAAAGGGAAGGAGAGCCGAGAGGAAGGGTTCGCTGGACTGAGTGGGGAAACCGTGACTAGACGGGTAAGTTCTAAAGGGTTTTGTCCGTGTCGTGGATTTACAAATTCCTGAATACAACAGCAGGCAGAGAGTAAGGGTGAGTGAGAGGTAGAAGGGGTGTTTGGGGACATCACAGAGGACACTCCATGGTGGAGGCAGTACCTCCGTGGGAAGCTTCCCGTGACAGGCGGCGAGGCGAGGCAGAGGTCACGTGTGGATCTTAAGGGCAGTCGGGTGTGGCCCGGGTTCCAGGGCTTAGACTCGGAAAAGTGCAGGGAGAGGAGGAGCGAGAAATGCCTTTGGTTGGAGGGTAAGAAAAATGAAAGAGAATAAAGGAAGAACTGTGTGCTGTGAAATTCTCAGCAGCCGGGAGGTAGCTAGTCATCTCTGTAGGAATAGACCTGCAGAATAAAGGTTATTCACAAGTCCCAATTGAGTGAAAGAATGACAGTTTCCTCAATAAGTCAGGTCAAAGGCCAGAGTTCAAGTTCTGCCTGTAACTCCACTGCCTCCCGCTGGAGTGACCTTGGGCGCCTCATGAACTTCTCAGCCTCCGGCTTTCTTCGTGTAAGACGGCAGTCAGGAGCAAAGGTCTGTCATTTGTTGAAAAGCAAAGCCCTTGTTTGCCATTTTAGCTGAGAAGAGCAGACGTTAAAAAATAAATATATCATCTTATATAAAAAAGGCATATGAAACAAACTAAGAGAAAGCAGAAGAATGAATGAAAAGTGGAAATTAAAAAAACTATAAAAGTGGGGGAAACTTTAAAAGTAATAAAAAGCTGTCTCGGAAAAATCCATATAATATGACAACTCCCAAGACTAATTTTAATAAGATAGAAATACAAATTTACAAAATAATTATCAAAAGAGACAAAAAACAGAGACTCTAGTATATGTCTATATAAATAATTAGGAAACCTAGGTGGCATAAATAACTTTCAGGGGAAATGCAGTTCGCCCTCACTGACCAAAATGGGATGAAATATCCCAAGTGCCCCCTGTGCTTAAGGAAATGAAAAGGTGCCCCCCAGCCCATGACCCCGGGGCAGGGATGTGCACGGTGTGCTCTGCCGAAGCGCTGACGCCGAGGTATCCAGTTGGCCCTCAACTCCACCCAGATACCATTTCTCCAATAAAATATGGCCAAACACAAGCAGCCGAGAATGGAACCTGCTGGTGAGATGAGCCAGCCTCTCCCGCGACGCAGGCAGAAGGAGCAAAGCGGCATGGAGATGACGTGCCTAGCATCCTACTTCCCCCAAAACAAACCCCCGGAAGCGTCACGTCCGTGGGATGTTGCCGAGGTGATCGGATCCGAGGGCTGGGTCCGTGTGGTATGGTAACGACAAGGTCCAGGAGGCGATGACTTGCCGGTGGCCCAGGGGGGCCCTTTCATGCGCCCTGAACACACAGCGCGCACGGGACCCCGAGAGCCCCGAGGGGAGACGAGGAAGGCAGGCGCGCAGGACTGAACGCGGCATTTGCTGGCCCTGGGCCCCTTATGTAACAGGAATGATTTTTTTCGTAAAAAAGTTTCTCCCCATCGGTTGCACTTCATGCTTGTTTGCAGAATATCCTCCCTTTGGTCACAATTGTAGACTCGTTACATCCTCGTGAACAAACGCCTTGTCCCGTGACGGATGGACGGCCAGCACACCGCAGAGCGAGGCCATGGCAGCACCACGGTGACGCAGGCAGGCGCGTCCCCACAGACAGGCCCGGCCCTGCCCGCCGCTCTCCTCCTGCACAATTCGTGGGCGTTGGCTTCACATTTCAAGGACAAGGATTCCTAGAGCCTGGCACGTGGGCCGGGTGGGCCCTGGGTGTGCAGATTGGGTATCCCGGGTGCTGTCCGTTCTGGAGTCAGGGCGTCCTGTGACCTATCATGGGCTGAGGCAGGAGGTTAAATCCCTCGCTGCAGAGGTGGCCGTGGCTCCCGAGTGATGAAAACTCTGTTTCCTCATGAGAAATGGTGCCAGGAGTGGCCGAGGCTCCTGCGATGTTAGGAAATTGGGGCCATTGGCCGCGCTCATGCTGAGTTGCTCAGGACACTCAAATAAGCTCTTTCTGCGTCTCTTTAAATGCTTATTGAATGTATTGGGGTGACATTGGCTAGTAAAATTATAGAGCAGCGGTTCTCAACCTGTGGGTCACGACCATCGGAAAGCACATATAGCATATCAGATATTTACATGACGATTCATAACAGTAGCAAAATTACAGTTATGAAGTAGCAACGAAAATAATTTTATGGTTGGGTCACAACATGAGGAACTGTATTAAAGGGTCGCGGCGTTAGGAAGGTTGAGAACCACTGTCATAGAGGTTTCAGGGGTACAGTTGTACACAACACCTGTATATTGTGTTGTGTATTCAGCACCAAAGCAAATAAACGCCCTATATGTCTTAGTCATTCTTATGAGGAGCGAACAATGGGTTGCTCACCACATAAAAAGAACTGGGGCTCTAAGGAGGCCAGTGTTTCTGAGATGCAGCAGAGCTGTGCAGAGCGAGTCAGGGCTGCAGATGCCGAGACTGAAGGGCCAGGTGGCTTGTCCTGCGGGCGCAGCGCCCTGGGGCTGTGCAGGCCCCGCACCTCCCGCTGTGTTTATTCCTCTTCCTGTCTGCGGCTCCTCCCCTCCTCTCCTGCAGGCACTTAGATGTCAAACCAGCCAGTTGATTTGTTGGGATCAGAGTTCTGTCTCCATCCTATCTTCGTCTGGTGTGTGAAATTATAAATCCCAGCCTGTAAATTACAGATTTCACCCCTATGTGCCAGCTGTCTGGATATTTCTTTCTGTTAAAAAATAAAATCTGTGAAAATCCTGGAACTGCACGAATCCTCCTTCCATATAAGTTTTAAATTCCTGCTGGAGAACCCCTTCTCTTCACGATTCCGTTCAGGGGCTTTGCTCATCCTCACACTCCGGCACTAAAATACTATCTTCTAACTTGGTGCCGCGTGAGGGAACTCTGACCGTGACCGCCAAGTTTGGATTATTTGGGGGAAATCACTGTTGCCGGCTGCATCTCTTGTTATTAAATCTCTGCGTTCACCAACTGTACCGTCTCGTCGTCTCATGTGAAATAGAAACACCCACTTAGCAGGGCGTGAGGATTCACTGAGAACTTGATACGTTGCGTTCAGGGAGCGTTAGGTTTCTCCCACCCGCCCCCTGACTATGAACCTCTGCGTGTGGAACGGCGCCTTGGCCATCGCTGAATCCAGCAGCGCCTCCCTCAGCGCCTCCTACAGGGGCGCTCGTCACCTCCGGGTGGCAGCCCAGGGTCGGCCCGTGCAGGGCGCTGGGTGAGTGGCTGTTCCCTTCTACGCGAGGCAGCTGTGAGTTCCGCCCTCACGACAGATGTCTCCATTCAGAGGCGTCTCCCGTGAAATGTCTTTCAAGCCGAAGTAGGAAGAGTCTCCCAGAAATAGTCTTGATGAGCTGTTGCGAGTCGCATGAAGCGCAAGGACGAAATTCTGTATGTTTGAGTTGTTGGTCTTGATCATAAAATCACCACCATTATATACGGGTCCATTCAGAACACGGTGGCTGATTAGGCCCACACACCTGACAGGTGGCTTTTCTCTCTCAAATTGATTAAATGCAGTTTCATTACTGACCAACGAATTCACTGTTAATTCAGGAAACCAATATAAACTTGATTCATCTGATGAAAGCTCAGATATGACTTGCATGTGGTCTACTTTTGCTCAGTACAAAATACGTAAGAAAATTACCAGCTGGTTCATCAGCACTTGCAATATCTCAATAATTAATTGTATATTTACGGGGGAGATACCAAATGCATATTCTCCATGAGCTCTGCTTGTTGCAGCCAAGTCCTCGCTCGGTGGGCGTTTAGATTGAAACCCCAGCTCAGCATCTTACTTGTTAGGAAACATCAGGCAAGTTATTTAAATACCCGTTTCATCATCTGTAAAATGGGGGTAATATCAGTTCCTTTCTCAGTGACTGTTAGGAAAATTTGGTGACACAACGCATGTAAGAAATGTAAGGTTCTAAGCTGAAAATACTAGAAATAGGTTATCGATGATTGCTTTAACATTTTCTTAATTATTTTGCTATGTCCACGATGGTATTGATGAGCAGGTTTAATGACAATTGGCTGTTTGAATAAACTGTGACTTCCCTCTCCTTATTTCATGAATTACCTAATCATGCGTCGAGCAGAGTAAGAACTACAACTGCAGCAGCCACAGATGAAAAATCAGTTTTTAGCTCCTTCCTCTCAGTGCGATAAAAAATTTGAGAATAATTTTTTCAAACATTTTAGTTTTACAAATGATATTTTTATTAGTATTTTTCTTTTTGTTTTTAAAAATATTATCATCTTTTCTAACGGTGTTGCCAGGCATGTGGTCTCACTAAAATAAAACTACTTTCCAAGCAAGCTAACGATTTGGGCTCTTGCATATTATAATATTTTTCTAGTGAGCGCGCGCACACACACACACATCTTAATTCATACTTTTCTTTTTTTGCAAATTACTTCTTTTTAGACCACTGAAGGGTGATTTTTTGTCCCCCTCCCCTCTTCCCAGTTTACCCCTCTCCTCAGAGACCTGACCCATCACTATTTTAGTAGTGGCTTCAGAATAATGAATTCTTGCCCTTTTGCACCAACTTCCACTTTGGCACAAGTAAGCTGTATACCAGCAGTTCACACAACCATTTAATTCTTTGCTCTCAAGATCATGGTTTTCAAGGACCCACTGCCAGCTTCATGTCTGTGTTGGAGGAAGCAGCGGCGCTTTTATACTTGGGAGCTCTTCATGTGCGATGAGGTGGTTACGGCGAATCGTCTCGCTGGCCTGCGTTTGGAACAGGTTCTCTGAGCCGGTCCTGCAAGTGGAGGGCTGAGGCTTGGAGATGAAGTCCCTGACAGATGTCACATGCAGCCCGGCAGAACCTGAGTGGAGGCGCTTGGATTACACAAGCGTAGCGCCAAGCACCGATGGGCTGGTGTTTTACAACCAGAAAAAATGCGAGTTGAGGTCAAGTTCCGGACCTCCCGTGGTGCAGTCGTGATTCCCTTGGCGCTGATGCTCTTGTCTGTAAGGAGACAGCACCTTGGTTTAGGAGTTTAAGTGTCTCGGATATTCCCACGATTACAGGGCCACGCCTACTTTGGTCAATGACCTGTTCCCAGATGTGACTGACAGGTGAGCGCCTTCCCCGTGTCACCCAGACTTTACTGGGCATGCGTTATCTGGCCTTCCTCTGCTCCTTTCCAGTTATTCATAACTAGTTAATTACGAGGGATCAGGGGGTCTAAGAGCAAAGCTCACCCTCAAAGCTCCAGGGGGCTCCGATGCGTGACCATGAGCCATGCCGCTCTGACCCCCAGCACACAGCGCCCTCTCTCCTGCCAATCACCCCCCTTGGACCATCTGAGGGTGACAAGGCAACGACCTTAGCCCCACACCTGAGGCCCCTCGCCCCGTCCTGTCCACAGGAAGCGCTAAGTGAGGAATAACTGGTGGTGGTAGCATTTGTGATATGACAGGTTAAAGTAGGTTTTAATCAAAACAAGAAAATTATTGTAGAGCATGGAACAGACTGACACCCCTAGATGCGGGGCTGCGGGCACGAGAAGAGATAGACCCAGAACTTACACACTAACAGGCATAGCCGTGGGCATGGTAACAGGGCAGTGAAGGCCGGGGGGGGGGGGGGGGAGGGGGAAGGGGAGGAAAACAGGAGGTGTCTGTAATACTATCAACAAGAAAAACTACATCTAAAAACTTTATTTATAAAGCAGTTGGGGGCCTAATTTGAATCTGACTAGCCCTGGGCTGTTGTTTGCTGACCCTGGTCTGAGGTGTAGACAGAAGCTTCAAGGAAGATACAATTCAATCTCCTTCCTCCAATTTTAAATCTCATATGGAGGAAAGGCGAGCACGCAAACAAATCTATCTGAAGGAACATAGGAACAATAGGAGAGAAACGAACCAGTTTTTCTAATGAACTTGTCTACGTCAGTGCCCACACAATAGATATGCGACAAGATCGAGAGGACAACTGACACAAATACTTTGTAGAAACTTTAGAGGGAGAAACATTGTAAAAGACGGCCAAGGACCAACGGGAATGATTCTTACGTTCGAGAAGCTCTGTAGGCGGTGCAATGCCTTCCTACTTACGTGGGAGCCTCAGGGCCCCATCCCTCGATTTCAAAGTCCAGTGCCCACGGGAGGCCTGTGCCCGCCCGGGCCCCAGGCTTCCTGTCTCGCTGCAAAGAGTGATTTCATGACACATGTCTAAGGCCATCACTTCTGAAAAGTTGGTAAGAATTCTTCTCATTTAAAAACACCTGCATTTGCTCCCAAAATGTCGGCTTCTCTGCACGTAGAGACCATTTTTCTGGAAGCTGTTCCTCGTCCTTCCTCTTGGCGCTACTCTTTTGGCATCTCACCTCTTGCTGGGAGGACCTCGGAGGCCGACCCAGCCAACATGACGCTTCAGTCATTTCAAGACACCCTCCCTTACGGTCAGATGTCCCTGCGTGTCATCCCTCTTGCTGAATAAAAATGATACCAGGACGGGCATAATACTTACTTTTCTCAAACACAATCCAGTTCCCTCATCGGAACCAGAAGTCAGTGTCCACCTAGGAGTCCAGCGAATGGCTTTCGTGGTGGGAGAGGGCCAGGCTCGCAGCGCGCAAGCTGATGCGATCTCGCTGCTGAGGAGTCCGCAGGCCGTGGCCAGGGTCAGGGTGCTGGAATGACTGGAGTTCCGGGACAGAAGATAGGACGTCCTTTCTGCATTCTCACCTCTGGGCAGTCGCTACTGGCCAGGACCTACAGGAGGGTCAGGGGAGCAAGACAGTAACCCTGGCGTCGCCCAGTATCACAGACTGAAGCTCAGAACGTGGGAGAAGCAGGGAGAGGCGCGTTTTAATGGCCATTGAAGTCTGACTTGCTTCTTGTCGGCCATGAGGTTACTGCCCCGTAAACAGTGCCGCTGCCCTGTGTTCCTCACCCAAGCTCGCGGGCTGGCTCCGTGAGGCCACCTGGGGGCCTCGGTGAGCCAGGCACACGTGCTCCTGGCTGCCGCCGAGCTTCACGTGCATTCTCATGTTCCTTGAGGTTGCATTTATGCTAATATTATTCTAAATCTAATAACCACACGGTTATGGAGCACAGGGATGAAGACAATAGGAGTTAATAACATAACACACTGCTCTCGAAAGCTGCTGGCACAGCGTAAAGTCTCAGCTCCCAGTCATCTTCCCAAACTGGCTTTGACTCCGGGAAGGGCCCGGTGCTGACGCGAGCAGAACTGACTCCTCACTGTGGACGTTCTGCTGTTTATCACTTGCCCGCACCCGTCGGTGTCTTCACCCTGAAACCTGGGGGGTGGGGGGCGGGGGGTGCCGGGGGCGCCGGGCTGATGCCTCCTGAGAACTTGCCTCGCGCACTTGCGAGTTTATGCGGCGTCACTTTGCTCTTCCTTCCTGAAGGCTCCGCAGAGCTGCCGGTGAAGGCCCCGAGGCTCGGGGATGATACACCTTCTCCTCTGTCGTCCACCCACGTCCTCATCACGTGGACCAGAGCCCACGAGGGTGGCTTTCTCCTGCGTGGTGGCCAGAGCGGTGAGGGACGGCAAGTGCCAGCAGGTGGTGGAGGTGCCCACTGAGCGCAAGGCTGGGGCTCCCCCTCCAGGAGCCCACACACCTGGGGACACTAAGGCCGGTGCCACGGGAACCCCAGCTGGTGTGCAGGCCCAAGAGGAGCAGGGAGGCCTGCGCTAGGACTCGGACTTGTCCAGAGGGAAGGACAGGGACCTGTGACCGGGTCCTTGAGCCGTGTTTAAAATGCAGCCTGAGGCCACTGGGAAGGGAAGACGTGCTGAGCGTCAGAGGCGCCTGATCTGGGAGGGGGTTCAGAGCTGAACCCACGCAGGGCGCTCAGAGAGAGTTCCGAGGGGAGGGAGGCTGCTGGCTCCTGAGGGCTCAGGCTCTGTCCACGTGACTGGGAACCATGGTGGGGGGAGGGGGGATCGAAAGCCTAGGAGTGTTATAAAGGCCCAAACAGCACCTTGGCAGCAGCCAGAGGTAGAAATGGGCCACAGAAGGAGGCAGGGGCTAAATTAAGGACCTGCTGCCACAGTTCCTTACAGGATCGATGAGGGGCGGTGGGGGAAGAGAAAGAGCACATGAGGCTCCTGTCCAGGAGCAGGCATCACTCCAAATGGACACGAGTGTCATTTGAATATGGACCAGGAAGATGAACTGTTTCTAGCTATTGTAGCTTACAAAAATGACGTCAGCAATTCAGTACACGGTGGAAACGACGTATGTGCCCTGACTGGGAACCAAACCTGTCACTTCAGGTGTACGGCAACCCTCCCACCCACTGAGCAACACCAGCCAGGGCCGTAGTGTTTATTCTCAGCCCACACCAGTCAGGCATAATTTACGGCCAGTCAATGTGCGGGTGATTAATTTGCCAGAGCAGCCGCATGTTTTGAAATAGCCTGTCTTACACGTGCTTTCATGTCCCGGCGTCTTTCTAAAGCAGTGGTTCTCCACCTTCTGGCCCTTTACATACAGTTCCTCATGTTGTGACCCCCAACCATAAAATTATTGTCGTTGCTACTTCATAACTGTCATGTTGCTACTGTTATGAATCATAATGTAAATATCTGATATGCAGGATGGTCTTAGATGACCCCTGTGAAAGGGTCGTTCGACTGCCAAAGGGGTCGAGACCCACAGGTTGAGAACCGCTGTAAGCCTGTGTAACTCACTGCTTTCAAAAAACCCCAGGAACTTAAGACCCGAAGGAGGAGAAAGGCGCATACGTGAGTAGCGTGCGCAGCGCCCATGATACATGACCCACGATGCCACTTAGGGAACACTTTCCAGTGGAACTTGAGTCTCTCCTTAAGTAGCGCTTCTTGCTCTGCAGATGGATTACCTGCCTTATTTCAGATCCGGGCATTGGTTTATAAACATTTATCTTGTAATGGGAAATTTAAATAGAGATCGGCTCTGATGCATTGTAAATCTAATGGTCTAAAATTGCTTTGTAAAACTTGGCAACTTAGCCAATTAGTTAAATAACACTCTCAGAGCAGTGCAAAGATTTATTGACTTTTACTATTCAAGATATTCATGAAAACAACCTTCAAAGATACCTATTTGTAAACATTTTAATCACAAGATCTATGCCATTAGGTGGTGGTGGACTGTGGGAGGAATATTAAGTTGCCAAACACTGCATCATCCTTAATAGCTGAACGCCACATTAGCGCTTATCTTCAGAAGCAATTTCCTTCACTACATTTGCAGGGAGAGTTCTAAGAAGGAAAATGCTAAGAAGTTACAGCATCAACTACCTTTTCCTTGCAGAACCGCTTCAACAACGCCACAGCGATGGGCCGTCAGCTACACAAAGTACGACAGACCTTAATTAATCCCTAGTTGCTGGTTTTAAAAAAACTAATTTTTGTTCATTGCATAATTTTGAAGACATCATTCAAAGACTCTTCACAGGAGAGTCTTGTGCGGAATAACACTAAGGCCGCAGGAAGCCGTTCTTCCCACCACTGGCCGTGTAATTCACAAATGAATCGAAATTAGAAAATTAATGTCTCAGAGTAAGTAACAAAAACATCATTAAGTATAAAGAGGTGAGTTAAGAGGACCATTGTAAATATAATTACTCCATTGAAGCACAAGACAAGAAGCTGGCCTTGAAGATCAGATAAAAGTGTGGTTTTGTTTATTTTTATTTTTTTAACGAAACAAACGTTGCCTAATAGTAAGCTGGATGTGAAAACTTAGATGCAGGTAACAAACCGGGCAAGAGTGGGCGTCCGGAAGCTCTGTGTGCAGCAAAAACCCAAAACTATGGGCTCTGTGCATGACGGATAATTAAGAAAATAAAGTCAAATATGTACTTGAGAAAATACATTCTAAATAAAATTAAATCCAGCTAGCTGCTAGCGGATTTTCTGAAAACCTTCTTCCCAAATTGGTACAAAAAAATTAAGCAAAGAATTATAACCCCCCCCCCCAAATTACAGAAAGTACAGCAAACAATTATAACCAAAAAAAGAAAGAAAGAAAGAAAGAAACCGAAAACATTTGATGGGGAAAACAAGGATACAGAAGATGGAACATGCAGTTTGCAGAAAATAGGGCCAATGCAATATCTACTTGGGGACCATCTATTCAATATTTATGTGGAAAAGTATGACTAATTTTAGCTAAAATGTACTGAGCTGGTTGAATGCGCCTTTACAAGTTGCTATGTGGTTTTCACGTTTAAGTCTATTTTTTATTATAAAATGTTCAAACACTTTCCCCTGGGTTGGGTCTAGACATGCCTCTTCCATCTGCACTGGGCAGGCTGGGTCCCTATTGACCTAGTATGGATGGAAGGGGCAAGTTTAGAAGACCCTGGGGTGGACGGTGTAGGGAGCATAGCTGGGCCTGTGCATGTGGATCTGCTGGCCAAGAGATTAAGCACAAAGAAAATCCTATATAATAAAAGGCTAATATGCAAATCGACCAAACGGCAGAACAACCAGTTGCTATGACACACAGTGACCATTAGGGGGCAGACGCTCAATGCAGGACCAGGTTCACGGCTGGGGAGTTCAGTGGCGGTGGCAGGAGCCTCTCCTGCCTCCATAGGCCCATGGGGAGTGGGCCTAAGCCATCAGTCGGACATCCCCCGAGGGCTCCTGGACTGCGAGAGGGCGCAGGGTAGGCTGAGGGACCGCCCCCCCCCCCCTTGAGTGCAAGAATTTTGTGCGCCAGGCCTCTAGTAGTATATAAGTTAATATTTCAATATAGTAGGAACCGGGATACAGAAGGCAGTAAAAATATGAAAATAAATAAGGCTAAGATTAACCTGTGGCACTGAATTAGAATCCCCTGGTCAAAGTTTGAGCTCATGGTTGTTAATTCTATATAATAAAACCCTAATATGCAAATCAACTGAACTGCTGAACGACCCGTCACTATGATGCGCACTGACCACCACGGGGCAGACACTCAATGCAGGAGCTGCCCCTGATTGGGGGGAGTGTCCGGTGTTGATCATCTGCCCCTCGAGAGGGAGGCGACCAGTGGCGGTGGTGATCAGGGGGCGGGGTTGGCCAGCGAGCGGCACCAGGCCACCAGCCAAGTCGGGTGCCAGCAAGGGTCCCCTGATCGCCCCATCCTCCGGTCACCCCACAGATGGCCCTGATCACCGGCCAGGCCTAAGGACCCTACCCTATATATTGGGAACAGTCTCTTAGATTTAAAAATTAAAACCTGGCAAGGCTACTCTAACACTGAAAAAACAGATGATGCAGTGATGACATGCATGGACTCTGGCTTGCACATGTTCTGGTCAGCCCTGATTCTGACACTTACAACTATGTGACAAAGCCAGTTACTTAACTTCTCTCTGCTTCAGTTTTTCCACCCATAAGATGGGGAAATGGTGCTACTGCCTCAGAAGGATCATGCTATGAACTACTTTTTATAATTAGGGCAAAAAAAATGTAGCTTCCCATACAACAGCAAGATGCCTTTCACCTGTATGAAAAGTGTGGTCACTGGTGCATTCAGCGTCCCCGATGATGAGAGGGATGTCCGACTGCTGGTTTAGACCCAATATCCCCTTAGGCGTCCTGGATTGTGAGAGGACGCAGGGCAGGCTGAGGGACCTCCCCCCGCCACCCCCCTGCACTAATTTCATGCACTGGGCCTCTAGTATTTATATAAAGGTATGTATAGCCCGGCCAGCATGGCTCAGTGGTTGAGGGTCAACCTATGAACCAGGAGGTCATGGTTCAATTCCTGGTCAGGGCACATGCCCAGGTTACGGGCTCCATCCCCAGTGTGGGGCATACAGGAGGCAGCCGATCAATGATTCTCCCTCATGATTGATATTTCTATCTCTCTCTCCTCTCCCTTCCTCTCTTAAATCAATAAAAATATATTTTAAAAAACTAAAGATACATATAGATATAGATGTACGGACATGAATTTTTTCCAGCTCCGTCTGCCGAGAGGGACTAGCTGTAATGACACCCCCACAGCAGAGAACCAGCGACCCCTCCCTCCATGGCTGGCCAGGGACAGTACGGATGAGCCGAAGGATCTGGCCACAGCAGGATGTGAGGAAGTGCTCGGAGAGTGATGAGACTTGTCAGGAGGACCTGAGAGCCGGCTTGAAGGATTCCCGTTGGCGGGTCTGAGAAATACTGAGCTTCCAAATACGCAATGATAGTAATGGATTGTGACACATTGAGCTAAATTGGAATCTATGAGTCCTCCCGGATATAAGTCAATACACGGGGAAGGGAGGTGAGCTCAGCCTCACAGTAGAGCACAGCTTAATAAATATAAATGGTCTGGTAGGAATGAAACCTCCACTCGGCTACCATCACAGTCATCATGGATTCAGGGGAACTGGCAGCAAGTGTTAAAATGAGTGGATGAAAGCTTGATGTGGAATATGATAGTTACATGATATTTATATCGTTATTTTCTACTTCATTTAAATTATCTTTTATCACCACTGTTGGAAGTAATACAGATGTAGCCTTTTCTCCCTGCATTGACCTCGGCTAGCCCTCCCTCTCCTCCCACCCTGGGCCTTCACCCTGTGTACAGGGGTTATGCATAGATGCATGTAAGTTCTTTGATTAATCTCTTCCCACCCACCCCTGCCAATAAGTAAACTTCAATTACTAATTAAATTGCCAGTGCAGAAAACTCCAGATGTCATAGCAAAGTGAGAAACGTAGCATCACCAGTAACAGAATAAGTTAACTTCATGGTGTCCTGATGAAATGAGAAATAAACATCATTCCTATGGTACGTCCACCCAAAACGCATAAACCATGAGCAAATGCCTAACAGATCCAGACTGGGGAATATTCTAGAAGGAAAACAGCTTGTAGTTATCAAAATATCAAAGTGTGAAAAACAAAAAATAAAAAGACAGCAATTGCTTCAGACAGAAGGAGACTAAAGAGACAGAACGACTAAATAAAATATGTGCTCATGGATGGGATTGTGGATCTATAAGAAAACTATTCAAGCAAAAATTGGCAAAATTTAAGTGGGTTCTGTTGATTATAGAGTGGTCATAATTTTTAAATTTTGTTTTTTGTACTGCAGTTATATGGGAGAGTGTTATTTTTTTTAAGGAATAAATGTAAGTATTAAAGGGTGAAGTGGAAACGTATTTGCAACTTACTTTGAAGTGATTCAGAATAAAAA
Source organism: Myotis lucifugus (assembly GCF_000147115.1). NCBI lineage: Eukaryota > Metazoa > Chordata > Mammalia > Chiroptera > Vespertilionidae > Myotis > Myotis lucifugus. Next base: position 47,408 of record NW_005871808.1, on the reverse strand, counting down.
TGTGTGTGTGTGTGCGTGTGTGTGTGCGTGCGTGCGCACAAAGAGACAGAAAGAGAATTTGCAAGCATGCACTAAAAAGGAATAAATTTTGCTTTATTGCTTAAAGTATTACAAAGAGTATTACAGATGTCCCCTTCCTGTCCCCCCCTTGACATTCCCCCGGCCTCCCCTACCCCCCAGTGTCTTATGTCCAAATAAAAGGAATAATACAAGCCAAAGACTTTCACCCAAATTCAACAAATAACAATATTTTGCCACATATGTTCATTGCTTCATTGATCCATTCTATATTGCTAAGTTATTTTATGGAAATTCCCAGACATTTTAACTTTTACATATAAATTCTTGGGATCAGGGTATAGAAAAGTTCCATCCCCCTCGTGTCACCTGTATGCTGACACAGATGCCCTGCTCTGCCCATCATCCCTCTGTCAGAGCCACGCCCTGTCGTTGCTGTAGCTACAAGGGCCTGACCATCAGGAAGAGGGCTCCTCCCACTCTGTTGTCCTTTTCAACACATTTCTGGCTATTCCAGGGCTGTTGTATTCCATTTACATTTTGAAATGAACTTGATTTCTCTATTTTTTTAAAAAAATGGTTGAAACTTAAACATATAGATCAACTTAGGGAGTATCAGCATGGTGCCTGTGTGTTCAGTTTGGGTATTTCATTTCTTCTTTGTTTTGTAAAGTTGAGCATATAGATCCTGGACATGTTTTGTTTTGTTTTTTAATTTATTTATACCTAAGTATTTTATTTTTGTTACAGCAAATGTACATAGTGTTGTGTTTTTAAATTTTCTCTTTTCACCTGTTTGTTGTCAATATATAGAAATGTAACTGTTTTTTGTGTTTTGGTCATTCATCTCGTGACTTGACTGAGCTCACTTATTAATTCTAGGAGTTTTGTTTTGTTAATTACTTGAGACATTCCATGTAGACAACCAGGCCATTATCTCTATGTAGAAACATGTTTATTTCTTTGTTTTCCATACTACATGGCTTTTATTTTTCTTATCTTATTGCAGTGGCTAGTGTTTTCGGTACTATACTGAACAGGGACAGAGAGAACAAATATAACTGCCTTGTTTCTGATCTTGGAGAAGTGATTAGTCTTTCACCATTAAGTATAATGTTAACTATAAGGTTTTTTAAAAATAAATTTTGTATGGGATTTAATGGTTCTCTTTATTCCTAATTGTTAAAGTAATTAAGCAAGGAGCCTTTGGATTAAAATGGTTTAATGCCTTGATAAGCAAACCAAAACCTAAGCTAGTGTTAATTCCTATAAATGCCTCAAGATTAAAAAATTAAAAGCTAAGAGCAACCAATCACATACAGACAACCCCAAATAAGATAATGACATAAGCTACTGCTAATCAAATAGCTTCCTGCTTGGCTTCCACATCTGATCTATAAGGTTCTATGGGTGGGTGTTCCTCTCCACTTCCAGTTGAGTCTGCCCAATTCAAATTCATTTTCTGCTCAAATAAACTCTTGAATATTTTAATGTGCTTCAGCTTATATTTTAACACTAGAGGCCCAGTGCACAGGTGGGGTCCCTTGTCCTGGCCTGCGGGGATCAGGCCGAAACCGTCTCTCTGACATCCCCTGAGGGGTCCCTGATTGCAAGAGGGCAGTTCTCAGGTGATGCACCCCGGAATTGGGCTCCCTCTCTGGTTCCGAGTGCGTCACCTGAGAACCACAGCTGCCAAGTCACTGCAGCTTGGCAGCTTCTGTGTTGAGCGTCTGCCCCCTGGTGGTCGTTGCGCATCATAGCTACTGGTCGAACAGTCGGACAGTTGCTTAGGCTTTTTATATATAAACTAGAGGCCCGGTGCACTAAGAGATTCGTGCAATAGGCCTTCCTTCCGCTGGCTGCTGGCACCAGTTTTCCTCTGCCACCCGGGACCCAGGCCTTTGCTCTGACTGCAGTGGAGAAGTCAAGCCTCTTCAGCAGTGGTTCTCAACCTTGGCTGCACATTAGAATCACCTGGGAATCTTTTTAAAATCCTGATTTCTGGGCCTCATCCTCCGGAAATTCTGTTTCTTTGTATGGGGTGGGGCCACAACATTAGTAACACAGAAACAGAATTTCTGGAGGATGAGGCCCAGAAATCAGGATTTTAAAAAGATTCCCAGGTGATTCTAATGTGCAGCCAAGGTTGAGAACCACTGCTCTTCAGTCTTTAGTCGTCTTCAGTCTTTAGTCATCTTCAGTCTTCGCTCTGTGCCTGCATATGCAAATTAACCACCATCTTTGGTTAATTTGCATACTCACCCTGATTGGCTGGTGGGTGTAGCAGAGTGACACCAATTTGCATATTTCTCTTTTATTAGTGTAGATAGTATTTGGAAAGTTTTTAACACAAATAGATGAATTTTGTGACATCCTTTTCCTGCTTCAATTTATATAATAATGTTATTTTTTAACCTGCTGATGTGATTAACAGTGATTGATCTCATGTTGACACAGCCCTGCATACCTGGAATAAATCCTGCTCCGTCATGTGGCATTATTCTTATTATAATTGCTGGGTTTAGTTTACTAAAACTGTGTAGAAGACTTTCGCATTTCCGTTCATGAGATATTGGTCCATAGATTTTGCCTATGGGCTGTTTTTTCATATCAGGTATTGACACCAGTTATACTGGTCTCTTAGAATGAGACTCCTCTTATATTTTCTTGGAAGATATTGTATAAAATAGGTGTTAATTCTTCTTTGAATGTTTGCTAAATTCTCTGGCGAATTCCTCTTGGGCCTGAAAATACCTTTAATTTGTAATTTTTATAACATGGATTCACTTTCCTTATTGGTGTCAAGGCCGAACAATTATGCTTTATGTGTAGTGAGTCCTGGCAGCGTTTGCTTTGGAGGAATCGGTCCTTTGGCTGTGGGTTGTGTGCAGGGTTTTCTGGTTGTCGCTCGATGCCTGCAGCAGCTGTCCTGCTATCCCCGGCCTCGTTCCTGATGTTAGGAATCGGTGTCTTCTAGAGATTTGATCGTGTGATGAAGAACCAACACTTTGTTTCACTGATTTTTCTCATTTCCCTGTTTTTAATTTCATTGCTGTCTCCCTTCTCTTTTTTATTTCCTTCTTCCCCTTGCTTTGGGTTTATGTTCTTCTTTTTCTAGTTTCTGAAGTGGGAGCCGATGTTACTGATTGAAGACTTTTTTTCTTTTCTCCGTGTTTGCATTTACTGCTCTAAACCCCTCAGCACTGTTCTGGCCGCCTCTGCCAACGCTGGGTACACGCGGGAGGGAGGGCAGGTCCGGAGAAGTTTGGGTCTCGCTCTGAGAGAGACCGTGGCAGGTGGCTGGCTTCAGCGACCCGTCAAGTAGTCGGGACAGCACTGGGCGCCCCTCACAGCTGCCCGCCACCCAGCCACCTGCGGCAGGAGGGCAGGGCTCCCCTGGGACAAGGGAGCCTGTTTGTGGGGAGGAAAACCATCAGCCTGGCTACAGGGTTTAATAAGCGCATACAACTCCCCGAGGAGCAAGGAAAGCTGTGGTTGCAACATCTGTCCAGGACCTTCATTAAGCAGCCCACTCCCGGCTCAACCTGATTGCAGCATTTCAGAGACGAAACCACGCCATCTGGCACTCGAGCCACATCCAGTCCCTCCTCTTACAGGGTTTGCCTGTGGATGGAGTTAGCGCGGAGCGGAGGCTTGCCCTGGTTCCCATCTTCTTCTCTCAGTCGTTCCAGCCCAGACCCTGACAGTCCCCCACCCTCTGCACTGCGTCCTTCCCACCGCAGAGCCGGTCCGCGCCCCCCTCGTGTGAACCCCGGACAGAGCCCCATGCGCTGACCACGGCTCACACGCACCTCCAAGGAGCCACTTGTTACCTCTCCTCCTCAAGCAGCCGGAATGTTCTGGAATCCATGCTCAACAGCTTGTGGAGAGCGAAGAGGTTATTTGTATTTTTATCTGTGTTATGACAGGGAGTTAATGTGGAAGGAGCAGCAATTTATTGCCAAAACCTCAGAGACAACCAGTAGAAGAGGCAACATCCCTCCCGTGACATCAGCCCACCACGCACTTCCAGCGACTGGGGTGGGGTGGGGGTGGCCGGGCCCCGAGGAGGCAGATGGGGACGTAGAGGATGTCCCCCCCCCCCCCCGACGACACTCCTGCCAGAGGCCGCTCAATACTGAGCATTCCCTGGGGGCGGATAGCAGGCTTCCTTCACTGGGCTCTTCTTAGAGGAAATGTGCCCTGGAGCCCAGGAGGCCTCACTGCTGAGGCCACACCAAGCCCGGTCACTGCCACCCTCCGGGGCCATTGATTGTCACTCAGCAAACCCAGCTGGGCTGCTCCCAGCAGGAGGCTGCTATCAGCAAGAGGGCTGCTCCCAGCAGGAGGGTGCTACCAGCAAGAGGGCTGCTTCTCAGCAGGGGGCTGCTCCCAGCGGAGGGCTCCTCCCAGCAAGGAGGTGCTCCCAGCAGGGGTCTGCTCCCAGCAGAAGGGCTGCTCCCAGCAGGGGGCTGCTCCCAGCAGGAGGCTGCTACCCAGCAAGAGAGCTGCTCTCAGCAGGGGGCTCCTCCCCCCAGGGGGTTGCTCTCAGCAGGAGGGCTGCTCCTAGCAGGGGGTTGCTCCCAGCTGGGGTCTGCACCCAGCAGGAGGGCTGCTCCCAGCAGGGGGCTGCTCCCAGCAGGAGGGCTGCTACCAGCAGGGGGCTGCTCCCAGCAGGAGGGCTGCTCCCACCAGGATGTTGCTCCCAGCAGGGGCTGCTCCCAGCAGGAGGGCTACTCCCACCAGGGTGTTGCTCCCAGCAGGAGGGCTGCTCCCAGCAGGGGGCTGCTACCAGCAGGGCTGCTCCCTGCAGGAGAGCTGATGGCGTTGGTGCGACGTCACACAGGGGTCACTGGAAAGAGCTGACCTCGAGTCGGAGAAGACAAGGGAGCCAAGTCGGCCTGAGGCTCCAGGGGCCGCTTGCAGGAGTCCCCTGAGGACACTGCCTTGTGGACTCACTGCCTGAGGGGGCAGAACAGGGACCTTTTCTCCGGGAATACGGTTTCGCCCGGCTGGGGTGGATCAGTGGTTGAGCATTGACTATGAACCAGGAGGTCACGGGTTCGACTCCCGGGCAGGGCACATGCTTGGTTGCAGCTCCATCCCCAGTAGGGGGCGTGCAGGAGGCAGCCTATCAATGATTCTCTCTCATCACTGATGTTTCTGTCTCCCTTTCCCTTCCTCTCTGTAATCAATAAATAGATATTTTTTTTTTAAAAAAGAAATAAGGTTTAATTTTAATAACATTTCTCTCCTGTGCTGCTTTGGACTGCTTTAAAGAACTTCCCTAAACATCTAAACGTCTCACCTTGGTGACATATAGTCTATTCCACATGCACACACTTGGCCTTCGCTCATGATGAACCACCAAGTACATTTGGAGAAAAGAGCAGCCCCCAGTGAAGAGCCCCCCCTCTCCCAGCTGGTGGTGCTCTGACTGACAGGAGCTCGCTGGGTTCGCAGCTGCCTCTGGCGCCCCCTGGGGCCTGTTTGCTTGGGGGGGGTGTAGTAAAGATGTTATCGAAGCCAGTTTATTTGAAGTTAATCATTTATTCATGTTTCCATCTTTAATTATTTAAAAATACATAATCATTACAGAAACATTGCATTGTACACAAAAGCCAATGTGATAGGAAAGGAGCACTCACTCCCATGGCCCATAACAAACATGCGCTGTGAACAAAGGCAGAAATCCCATCAGATGCATAGCTGTGTGCGTGCGTGTGCATGTGCATATGCATGTGCGTGTGTGAGTGATTGTAACTGTTCAACCAAAACAGGATCTCGTGGCTCCACCATCCACCACGGGGACAGACTGTCTGGTTTTGTCACTGATGGAACAGTCTTCTGTTTTGAGATATATAGATATTCATAAAATTTATGAATTAGTTGCAGAGTGTTTTTATTTAAACTCTTAGGGAAAGATTTATTTTTTATTTTCAGGATTATAAAACAATGTCATAAGCAATCTAGTTATGTATTCAGCTATTTTATTAGGATAAATTGCTGGAAATTTTACTTTAGGGTCCAATGCCTAGAATTCCTTAGAGTTATTCCTTAGAATTGTCCGTAGGTATGGTAAATCATATATACAGTTTTTATTTATCTTAGCCAAACTATTGGACAATTTAGAGGCTCAAATTGTACTTTTTGTTTATATTAATATGGTTATGTTGGTAGTATTGGTACAGTAATATGAAATATTACCACTGAATCATATATACATAAGTTATATACAAAATAGTATGTTGTTGTGTAACACTTACATTTCAAATAGAAGTTTCTCTTATGAATCTTTGCTGTGTCCTTCGCTGTTGTCCTCCGGGTTTTGGGAACAGGACTGTGGCATTCCGTCTGCCATTCCTTCACCTGCTGGAAGGGTTGGTGGCTGTCTTCTGCCACCTTGTTCGAGAGGGGGACGTATTTGTTTAGTACAATTGGCAGCTTTGTCGATCTGACGTCGCTTTTGCTAACACGGCTAACACGCCTCACCCAGCCTAAGTGGCCGTCGATGGTCCTGTGTTCGGGGTTACGCCTGCAGCTCCGTGGATAGAGCATCGGCCAGGTCATGTATTTAAAGGAGACCTGTCGGGACTCAGAATGTCAGGGGCGTGTCTTCTAAGGAGGAGAGAAAAGTGAGAATGAGTTGCTTCAAGAAACAAAGAGCAGGAGGCGCACAAGGGAGTTGCTGAGTGGCTGCAGGGAGCACGTGACTCTCAGCCCAGAGTAAAGAGGAGCGAGCTTCTCCCTGGGGCTCAGGGTCAATGTCTGAAGTGTTTCGGTCCATTTACTCAAGTCACTCACTCCTCAGCCCCTCACCCGACTCCCAGGGGCCGTGGGAGCTGCCCCACAGGCTTCCCTGTCTGCTCATCCCTCTGGCCCTTCCCTGGCGCTTCTCTCTCGCCCCAAGGTCTCGGGTGGCTCACAGAGGGCATGGCCGGCCCTCAGGCCCCTCTGGTAGCCGCCCCCTCCCCCCCCCCACCACCACTGTCTCGCTGTGGCTCTTGGCTCTTGGGTGATACCCGGCCCGGAAAATCCCGCTTGTCCTCGCACAGTGACCGGCCTCTCATTTCCTTGTCTAGGAAGCAGGACTCCCGGCAGGAGTCTGCTCCTGTTCCCGTGAGTATCTTGAATGGGCCTGGTCGCTCCTTAGTGGCGACAGCAATAGCGTGTTCGCTCTAATTTGTACAGTAACTGAGGATTAGACGTGCGAAACTGGGTGCGGGGCATTGAAATCATGGGCCCAATCCGCCTCTGGTGCGTCACACTGCCAAGCACTTGTGCTGGAGGGAACCATCCCCCGATTGTTTTCTGATTCAGCCCCGCCCCCCAAATCCGCATTTCACATACTTGTTTCAGCAGCTGTTGCTAAGTGACTGAGCTGCCTTCTTCAGCGAAGTTCTTCCCCATTACTGAAATTACCACTTTTTTTAAAATAGCAGCATTTACAGACAATCTCCTGTCCCTAGTCATGACCTCCGATTCATAAACAATAATTGCAGTTCATGGTCATTCAGATGTCTTAGGTCACTGGGCAGAGTGATGGTGTCCCCTTTACTGTCTGCCTACAACAGGAACGATAGCGCATCTCAGTGTCATCATGAACTCACAAAGTTTCCCACATTCTAAGGGCAAACTGTGTACAGTGCCGAACGGAAGCCCTGTGAACAATATCGCGGTTTAGTTTATCAAATGCTTTAAAGGACTTGTGCACGTTACACCTCACAGCGTTTTATCGCCTCAGAAAACCATGGCAAACATTGGACTTGGCTTCGTCGTTCACTTCAGGACGCCAGCACCTCGCGGTTCATGGACGGCAGTGCCTTCCCTCCTGCCGCGGATTGAGTCTGCCGCCTGCCAGTTCTGTGCACAATTGTTGTGTTTTGAAAAAATAGACACAATTTATTAAAACGCTATTGAAACTTCTCACCAGTAGGAAGAACTGGGTAATGACATTAATTTATCCTCATTCAAGAAGCACCGCACGATCCCACAGCTTCAGCAGCGTCTGGGTTGCACCGAGCCAGGACTTACCACGTGGGCCAGCCGACCCGTTTGCCTGGGTGATCGCCAGCAGTTACCCTCCCAGTTCCCAGGCGTCTCCCTTCTAACCGACGAGCAGAGGGTGGAGGGCCCTGTCCTGCGGGGAGTGGGGGGTCTCAGGGCCGTGGCTGCAGGGGCATGGACCCCCTGACCCCTGGCCCCCTGCGCCGTGGACAGGCAGCGGGCCAGGGGCCAGGGCAGGACTTGGGCAAATGACACCACCGAGCCTTGTTTTCTTCGAAGGGAATCGGGATTTTTACCACAATTTTCTCTGGTTTGGGGTAGAAATGACCCCCCACTTGTTATTTTTGTTGGTAAAGATGATAATGACCGGAATCCCACAAATCACAGTGATTTTGGGACAAATATGAGGAATGAGGGCGTTCTGCAGGGTTCCAAGACCCACGGGAAGGGTGGTGCAATTGCAGGAAATAGAGTAGACGCCGGGACACCGTGTTCTCAGCCGTAACTTGACAGAAGCACTGCATGTTTTCATCACAAACGGAAATTACTCAGGAGAGAGAACTGGGTTTCTGGGGAGGAATGGGGGACTTTAGTGGAAGAAATCACGTGGTCGGAGTTGAGGCCGGAGGTGGGATAGTCTTGGGTTCTTTGGAGAGAGGGCGCTCCCCTGAGTCAGCCCGGACACGGCAGGCACCTTCCCGGAGGGTGTGATGGCTTATCTGTTTATCCCCAATAAACCAGCAGTGCCCAGATGCTAATGTTCATGCTTCTAAAACGTGTCTACTCGCCCCTTCTAGGGCACATGAGTAAATCCTATAAAAGTTAGATCCATTCAAAACAAACGAAAAAACAACGTGCTTTTAAAAATATAAAATTTAATATGTAATACCCTTTGTAATACTTTAAGCAATAAAAAAATTTTAAAAAATAAAATAAAATATAAAATTTAAAGAAGTCAGCCCTGGTCCGTGTGGCTCAGTTGGTTGGAGCATCATCCCGGCCACCAGAAGGTGGTGGGTTTGATTCCTGGTCGGGACACATACCTGGGTTTCGGGTTCCATACCCGGTTGGGGCAAGTATGGGAGGCAACCACTTGATGTTTCTCTCTCACATCCATGTTTCTCTCCCCCCCCCCCACCCCCTTCCTTACTCTCTAAAATCAACTAAAAAAAGAAAGCAGGAAAGCTACTCTCCAGATGTTTCCATAAAGTCTGGTTTGCGGATGTTCTCAGTTGTAAGTAACTAGTCTTCGGCCAAGGTGGCAGGGCGACTGGAGAATGAGCTCCTCATTAAGCAGCGTTTGTGCATAACTGACATTGGCTTATGTTTTTCTTCCTTCCCCTTTGTTAGTGCTCGGTCCCAGCTTCGTCTCTGTCACTCCAGCTGCGGCTTCCCTTTGATGTTCGCTATAATAAGTGACAGTCGCTCGGGGCTCTCAGCTTTCATTCGCACAAAGAGAACCTGGCAGCGCGCTCACAAACGCTGTCAGTGCTGCATCTCACTCCGCGCAGCGCCCACACAGCTGCGGGCCCTCGAGGAGCCAGCATTGCCTTCCGCCCATTCACTCACAAATGGGGGGCTGTTCTCCTGACAGCAGCCCAAGTGGCCCCCCCCCCCCAGCATGGCAGGCACCAGCGAGCGTCCCTGCCCTTCCTCTCTCCAAGTCTGCGGGGGGTTTGTTGCCCTTTCCCCAGCTTCCCGTTAGGTTGAGTTACACATCCGATGTGTATTTGTTAAGACGCGCTTTTAAAACCAAGTGACCAGGTGGAAATAAATAAGCATTGGAACGATTATAAATGCGTTTATTTTTCTGTTAACATGAAAAATATGCCAGAAGTACTTTCTTGGTGTTTTAAGGTTGAAAAGGATCCCTAATGATCATTGAGAACATTCACAAAAGCTTGGAGACCCAGTGGGCAGTGGCCGCCCTGTGTCTGGGGAGGGCAGGAGGACGTGTGGACATGACTGAGTGGACGTGGCCCCGGAGGGAGACTGTGAAGAGGTGGTCATCCCGCCTTCCACGGGCTTTGTAAGCAGACTCGGAGACGAAGGGTATTTAACTACCAGATCAGAAAGCTCTGAACTCAGCAAAGTGGAGAGTTCCATCAGGAAGAACGGGACCAAAGCTCGGGCTGCAGAGTTAGGAGAATCAGAGGGTGTGATGGAAGGAGAGGCGGGCGGGGCCCGTGGACGAGGTCAGTGTCATGACCCTCACAGTGAGGATGCTCTGCTCGGACGGCACAAACCTTGGGCCCGAACGAGGGCGTTCCGAACACCCGCAGATGTGGTACGATTACGGGGAGAAACACGTGGGCAGGTTGTCTTTAAAGAGCAGATGGATTTGCAAGAAGAAAAATGAAGGAGGAGGATATAGGGACGTGGATGTAGAAAAGTTCAAACCTGCTTGGAAATCAAGAGCTTGCTATATTGCCCTAACTCAGAGGTTCTCAACCTGTGGGTCACGACCCCTTTGAGGGTCGAACTACCCTTTCACAGGGGTCGCCTAAGGCCATCCTGCATATCAGATATTTACATGACGATTCATAACAGTAGCAACATTACGGTTATGAAGTAGCATGAGGAACTGTATTACGGTTATGGGTCACAGCATGAGGAACTGTATTTAAAGGGCCAGAAGGTTGAGAACCACTGGAACTGATTTGGCTCAGTGGATAGAGCGTCGGCCTGCAGACTGAAGGGTCCCAGGTTCGGTTCCGGTCAAGGGCATGTACCTTGATTGCGGGCACATCCCCGGTAGGGGGTGTGCAGGAGGCAGCTGATCGATGTTTCTCTCTCATCGATGTTTCTAACTCTCTATCCCTCTCCCTTCCTCTCTGTAAAAAAATCAATAAAATATATATATATTTTTAAAAAAGAGTTTGCTATAGAATCAATAGTGTGCTCAAAAAGTGGGCTAGAAATGTGCCTAACTCGTTCCTGGAATGCTCTCTTCCTGAGAGCTTGCGGAATTCTTGCTTACTGCAGAAATACACTTAGAAAATCTTGGCTTAAAAGAGTTGAACGTTTCTTTTCTCTGAGACATAAATTATAATCATAATAATTACTTTCCCAACAAACTGGCAGCCTGCAAACGGACACAGCTCTGCCTGACCCCAGAGCCAGTGTTACTAATGCCCGTGAGGCCTTGCAGGCTTCTGGCCCAGTGTGTACAGTTGGAAAAACCTGGAAATGTCGTAGGCCCCGTGTTCTCTGGCTTAGAGATAAGTCATAAAAGGCGGGAGGAAATGGGCCTGGGACCTGTCACCAGGCAGAGGCAGGGGTCCCGCACCTCCCAGGTGAACCTGTTCTTCTCAGGGGCACAGTCCTTCCACAGGGAACGAATTTGCCAAGGAAACTCACAACCCTCAACCTCAGGAACTAAGTTAAAGGCAGGACGGTGCCTACCTCCAGGGACCCCAACAGAGCGGAACAGGACCTGGGGTTGGCGGGGGGCCGGTGGGGGGCGGGGGCGCCTTCCCTCTTTAAATACAGCTCCGTGGCCCCGGGTGTCCAGCAGCTGCCGAGGCGGCTGAGGCTCCGTCTGGCGCCTGTGCTGTGCGGTTCCCATTGGAACCATCTGAAGATTGAGGTCTTGCCTCCGGCCAACACTGGCCTCAGGCTGGTCGCTGCGAGGGTTGAGGGGAGGACAAGCCAGTGGTTAAGGCCTGGCCAGCTGAGGTCAAGAGAAATGGGGGAGATGGGAAACAGTAGCCTGAAGAGTTCAGGGGGAAAGTGTTTCCCAGCGGCAAAGCTCGACGCACCCCCGGAGGCCCATCGGCCAGCAGTGCGAGGACCGGCTGGGAGAGCAGCGTGTGGACGCTCGGCGCTCGGACAGTGAGCCGCCGCCGGTCACCGCTGACACATGTGGAAGAAAAATAAGGAAAAGCACACCTTGAATTGGGACTAACTGGGAACTAGCTCCCCTCCCCACAGACCCGCCGGCAGGCACCCCCTCTGGGCCCTGGAGAAGAGGTGATGTGCAACTAAGAAGCACACGATGTAACCTGAATATACCGGTGTGTACAGCAGGACATGTTAAAGAGGGTTCCAGTCAAACTCCCCCAAAAATGCGGCCTCTCTACGACATGAGTATACCTGCATCCATTTAAAGTGCAAACAAATCCAAGTTACCACAAACCAGGACAAGGCAAAACAAAGTGAAGGACAGTTGCAGGTCCATGTGGTAAATTTGCTCCAATGTGAGAGTGTGGAGAAAGGATCAAGACAATAAAAAGGCATACAGAATAGATACACCAAATTATTATAATTAGTTAATAATAACTGTCCTTCAGTTACGATAAACAGAAGCTAAAGAGTGGACGTGAGAACAGTAAACAAGACATAGAGTTGGAAGATACTATCCACAGGAAGCACCGTCAGATGAACTCCACAGTAACTGAAGCCCAGGGGCCTGTGGGAGAACACTACCCAGTACGAGTTAAATAGGCCCCTGGCCTGACATGTTTCTCTCGCAAGTTTTACGGTTAATCATTCAAACTCCAATCACCCTGAGAGAAATAGAGAAATAACAGTTTACTCTCACGGCTCCACTTGAATTGTCCGTCAATCATCTGTGTACTTAAATTTATTTATTTGTTATTGATTAAGGTATTACATGTGTGTCCTTGTCCCTCCACTGCCCCCCCCATGCCCTCACCCCCCTGCTGCCTGTGTCCACTGGTGAGGCTAATATGCCTGCACACAGTGAACTTACCTTCGAGTGGCAAAGGCTGGCGGACATCTCAAAGGACTGCTCGGAGGCTCGCTCGCTGTGTGTGCTGGGCTGCAAGTTAACCCATTGCGCATAACCTGGTTCTCTCACCTCTCAGGAGAACAGCACGCGATTCCTACAGGAAGCTGAGCTTATTGCAGACATGAAGGGTCCCATCGGTGCGGCACAGACCACAGGGGCAGGACAACGGCCGCGCATTGTTTGCTGTGTTCCCCTCGCGGTCCGGTTACGGGCATTTCCTCAGAACCTTCTCCAGGGGGAGGTTCTGAAGCAGTTCTTCCTCTTCGGCGTTCGAGTTCGAGGACAAGCTTTATCTCACTAGGCCGGCAGCCCTGCGTCTGGTTCATTCATGTTACAAATAATCGTTAGGCGATTTTTCTGTCTGGCGCTCTGGTGGGAAGCATAAGTTACCTGCGTTTTTGAAGATAATGTTTGTACACTTTTGGTAATTAACAAAGTGGCAGTTTATCTTCAATGTGCAAATTACAGGTGTCTCCCGAAAACCAGGGTTACATCCATTCGTTTAAGTTAGAAGCATTGAGACAGCAGGAAGGTGAGCCTGGGGTGGGACAGGAACTGGGTGGAGGGGGGCAGAGGGAGAAAAATGGGGGACGTCGGTGATGTTCTTACAGTAAAACACACCTAAAAAACTAGTCGCAACCAGGCATTTTGCATGTAAACAGGAAATGAAGTATTTCTTGGTAGAAATCCATAAAGATTCATCATAAGGATGTAAATGAAGGAACGTTCAGTCACTAATTGCGTTGAAGCAAGTCCGTAAATGAGTTACGGCTCCCACTTCACGTCTAGAACAGAGGCTAAAATCTGTATAATAATCTCACCTTTTGAGCGAAGGAGTTGGGTATTTGCCAACTTGAAGTAATACACAGGGTGGGCAAAAGGAGGTTTACAGTTGTGAGTGCACAAGAGTTTATTCTTATATTATTATTTATTAAGTATTGTATTATTTTCCATACGAACAACCATAACCTCCTTTTACCCCACCCTGTCGTTGTAGGTTGAGATTGGTTCTTCAAAAGTGACTCAACTATTCTGTTGCGTTAGCAGCTTGTGATTAAACTCTTACCACACGGGTTTTCCCTGGCGCACGCCTGCGTCGTCTCACCAGCTGCCTGGAGACGCTGGACAAGCCCAGGTCTAGTGACAGGTGCGGGGTTAGGCCGGGGTCACACAGAACGGACTCAAGGCTCAGTGTCATCAAAATAATATTTAGCCCTGACCGGTTTGGCTCAGTGGATAGAGCGTCGGCCTGCGGACTCAAGGGTCCCGGGTTTGATTCCAGTCGGGAGCATGTACCTTGGTTGCGGGCACATACCCAGTGGGGGGTGTGCAGGAGGCAGCTGATCGATGTTTCTCTCTCATCGATGTTTCTAACTCTCTATCCCTCTCCCTTCCTCTCTGTAAAAAATCAATAAAATATATTTGAAAAAAAATATTTATTCCAGGCACCTGGTGCAGGTGGTCTGACTCGAGAACGAGCCAGCGGTGACCTGGGGAGGGAGCAGGCCTTTCATGCTCAGGGAGAGCTGCAGACGGGCTCAGCTTGGCCCAGGTGTCAGGACCGCTCCCCCCCCCCACCCCACCCCACCCCCCGTAGTTTTATGGCCTTGACCTCTGTCCTTCTGGCCTTTCTCGGGGGCTGTGCAGGGTGATGATCTTCAGGAATCTCTGTAGAGTAACCACTCGAGGGGAGCATGTGTGCAAGGTGTAGGCTCAGAGCGGCTTTCTCTGTGGGCCCTGCTTCGGGGGAGCCTGTGCTGGACTCACCTTCCCCCAGGAGGAAGCGGGCAGTCCCCGTCCTGCGTGAAGCCGCCGTCACTGACTGTGGGAGAGGCCGGAAGGACGGTTGTGTGACCAGTTAGTCAGCCCCAGTCATTTGAGTGTCTTCTCTTTGTGGAAACGCGTGCGAATGGGGCAAGTTTTCTCTCCGCGGTCTGCGTTACTGTTTGATCTTCACTCATCTGTACATGTTTCGCCGCTAAAGCGAAGTGTGGGTTCTCATTCGCGTCAGGAAGCCCTGCCTGACACTGCTGGTTTGGGTCAGTTATGCAGTAATGTCTGCTGCACTTTCCCGTGGATTCTCAGCACGTCGATAGCAGCACGAGGCCTCGCGTCCTCTGCTCTTCTGTCTCCTCGTTAATAACTTCGTGCCCAGTGAAGTCATCGGAGCAAATTCTCAACAAAAGCAAATAAATAGCAGTCACATGCTTTTCAAAAACCATCGTGATGCACCTTTCATTTCACAAATAGAAGGTGTTGAAGGACGAGGGGCCCCGCGGCCCCGCTTTAATATTCTCACGGTGCGTTTTCTTCTGCATTAACCGATTCTCCCGGCACAGCCTGAGGCGCGGGGCGCCCGGGCCTCTGTGGGGAAATAGGACCTTTCCAGTGGGAAGCAGAAATGGAAGGAACCGCTTTTTCACATTGATGCGTGTCTCTCCCTTTTCAAAGGGAAAATAATTCCGTGAAACTATTTTAATATGAAATGGAAGAAAAGCACTCAGAGCGGCAGAGCGGCCATCAGCCTGGCATTGTGAGCGCCCGTGGACGGCGGGCATTCCTGCGCGGGTCTTTCTAAAGGCCTCCAATTAGAGCTGCAATTTGCCGAGCGCCCAGCCCAGGCCAGTCTCCAGGACGCTCTTCGGGAAAAGGAGAAATCCTCCCTGTCTGCCAGGGCCTCCTCCGTCTGCATTGCTTTTTCACCTCGGTGCCTTTTTTATTGTTTGCTGTTTTATTGTTTGCTGGCTACTTGTTATAAAATGTGCAAATTACAAGATCTAAAATCAATGTTAGAGGAACCCCAAGGGCTAGAGAGAGAAATGTTTCTTAACAAGTTCACAGCTCTCCCTGAAATTAAAATGCACCATTATATTAAGATGAATGTTTAATCAGCTGTCCATTTTGGAACGGTTGAGTAAAATCACCCGCTGCAGGTCTGAAGCCGCTGTTGCCATCTCCTTGCTTTGCCGGTGCAGCATGGCTTTTGCATCGTGCGCGGGCAAGCGTGGATTTGAAACCGGGTGGCAGCCTGTCTGAGCGCCATTGGGCGGAGCCCTCGCCCCTGGGACAGGGGACGCTCCTGGGACGCGGACGGTGATAGCCTGGCAGGCAGCGGCTCCACGGCCCTGCGAGCTCCAATCTGTGGCTGATTGGAATTGGGGCCCGGCTGCAGCGATGATACAAGCTGGGAAACAGCAAGATGCAGCTGGAGGTGGCATGGCTGGGGCTGGGGCTGGGGCTGTGTCTCCATTGGTCTCGCCGCGTGCAGGCGTCTTACGGGCTGGGGCACCTGCTACCTCATTACCCCCCTGCGGTCCTGTGAGTTGGATACGGATGCTCTGTTCTTTTAAAGTACTTGAAACACACAACTGCCAACAAAAATGGAGCATTTCAACGGCGGCCGATAAAGAAATGTTTGTAGAAGAAATTTAGTTTTTTAGTTTTTGATCTCAAGATGAAATTTATTTCCATAATTTAAAAAATTATTTCCTACACAACTACACTTACTGCTAATAAGTGTGAACTTATATTCTAAATTACATTTTTAAAAGTTTACAAACATCTGAAACCAGCTTCTGCTCGGTTATTCTAAACCCCACCGAGCAGACGGGACAGATTTATCGGTGAGAAAAGGCCTGTTTTGTTTTGTTTGTGTGTTTGTCTTCCGACCAGTCATGCCCAGCAATACTGTCTAACGGTTTTTTAATACACGATTCCTATTATAAAAGATGCAAGGAAGTCATTTCTCTGTAACCATTTGTACAGATTTATTACTTAATTAGTTTTCTTACCTTTATTTGACAGGGGTTATGAAGAGCAGCTTAGAACTCTCTGCAGCCAAAACAAAATCTAAGTCGTCTTTTATGGAGCCCGACATTCAGGTGCAGTGTAACTAGATAGTAAAGTGTCTTAACCCATCTCAGAGAGATCTCAAGTTGTCGTGTCTTTCAGGCACTTGGGAAATGTGTCCACGGAGTGATTTCTTTCCTGTGAGGGAGCCAAGTCACTCAACCACAACAACAGAATTAAATTAGTATTTTCTACCCGATTGAAATGGTCAGAGCTACACACCGTGCTGCCGGTGACGGGGAAGCGGAGACCCGCTCGGCGCTGAGGGAAGGACTATGAACCGTGGCACAGAGGACACGGGGGATACTGTGCGGAGAGGACCGCCCGATCGGACCCGTCACAGCTCCGGGTAAGTGCTGCTGCGGGTCCTGCCGACCACCGGACCTGCACTGCCCGTGCTGACTCGCAGGACGGAGACCTGGGGTCGTCCGGGCAGCCAGGGCAGGAGGAGAAACAGCCTGTCTCCACGGACAGCTAACACTCTGGATGCAATACAAGCGTGAATTTGAATATGAATATTTATTTATCAAATGAACATGAATGCCACAGACTTTGCCAGCTGTCAGCCATTCCTCGGGCCCCCGAGCTCACGCACAGGACGGAGGCTCTGTTTTCAGGATGGCCCCTTGCGCTTTCTAAGAGTCTCTGTGGTGACTTAGGTTCTTTGTCTTTGGGCCAACGGCCATCGATGAAATAGAAAATAAATATATAAAGTCAGCCCAACCAAATATTTTCTTTGAAACAGACAAACTTTAACCAGATTAATGAGACCAACAGACAGACAGATGGACAGAGAGGGAGGAGACTCAAGTGACGAAAGCAGGGATGACGGATGGACCATCACAACCAGCCTTGGAGGATCATAGAAAAATACCACGGGCAGCTTCTGCCAGCAGCGGAGAAGGTTGTGTCTCCTCAGCGTTCACAGGTGGGAACTTAATCCCCGACGTGCTGGCATTGGGAGGTGGGGCTTTGGGGAGATGATGAGGTGGGGCAGGCAGGCCCCCGGGAGTGGGGCCCCCACCCGTATGAAAGAGACCCCACCAGCTCCCCCAACCTGGTGAGGACCCGGAGGAAAACACAGCTGCCTACCAACCAGGAAGCGGGTCTTCACCAGCCGCCGGATCAGCCAGTGCCGTAATACTGGGCTTTTCTGTGGTTACTGAGCCGCCCAGTGTGTGGTATTCTGTGACAGCAGACCAATCGGACTAAGACAATAACCTCAATTCAAGGAGCAAATTCCTTCAAGGAGACAAGCTACTTGAAACGGAATCTAGAGAAATCAGAAAACCTAAGTAGGCTTAAGAGATTCAAATACTAATAACACTTTCCACAGACCTCGTGGCTTTCCTGGAAAGTGTTTCTAACTTTTAAAAGAAGAATGGACACAGGTCTTTGACATATTCTTCCCAAAAATAGAAGAGGAAGGATTACATCCTAAGTTATTCTAGGAAACCAGTGTTGCCTTGAGACCAAAACTAAGAAAGAAATCACAAGGGGAAAAAATGATGCATCAATTTCTCTTATGAATGCAGACCCCAGAATCCTCAACAAAATACTAGCAGACTAAATCCAGTAACATATCTATATATATAAAAGCCTAAGCAACCGCCCAACCATTCGACTGTCCGACTGGTAGCTGTGATGCACACTGACCACAGGCCAGGCCTAGCGACCCCACCAGTGCACGAATCCGTGCACCAGGCCTCTAGTAAACATATAACATTCATGATCACTGTGTAGCATGCATCACAGGAATGCAAGGTTTGTTTCACATACAAAAAAAAAATCAGCCAATAGAATAGACTCTTGTTATTAGAATGAAAGGGGAAAAAACATATCATTTCTATGGACTTCAATAATCATATGGCCAAGTCTGACATTCTTTAATGATAAAAACACTAAAAAAAAACTAGCCATAAAATGTTACTTTAGAAAAATCTGGAATTTTAATCTAGAACTGAGTGCAAACTCATGACCCACAATGCTTTGTGTTTCCACAAAACGAAAGAGCATGTAAGTGTCAGCCGGGCACGTGGGGGCAGCCAGGCTGCCTCTCCCGGAGTTTCCGCAGGCAGACGCCCATCGCTGAGGGAGGAGGGAGGAGAGCCAGCCGTGCTTGGGTACCACCGTCCCTCCCTCAGCCACTCGATGGCTCCTCCAGTGAGTGTCCGGGAGGAGACACTCGATATCTGTCTGTTTCCCATTCGCCAGACTCGAGGAATTGCGTGTTACTGTCTTTCCTTCTCTAATGAGAACAATAGACTAATTTATCTTGCATTTACCCGTGAAAAAGAATTATGCCCTGATACACACTGGTTGGCTAATAACCAAGAAACGGACTGTTCTATGCGCACGCTGAGGTACTTGCTGAAGAGGACCTGGAAATATCTGTCATGTCCCTCTGCTCAATTCGGGAGATTTTTGAGGTCAATTGCCCATCTGCACGGAGAGGCATGTCATTATTTTGCAGCCTCTGAAATATGGCCGGCTTTCAAGGTTCACTCGTTTTTTGAATAAGCGGTTATTTTACTCATTCAATAAACAGCGAAAGTGACGCATCTGGACGTACCCACGTGTCGGCCCAGAGGAGCTTCTAATTACAAGCCATTTCCTGAGGAGTCAGGGTCAGCGTCACAGCAGCTCCCCTGGAAAGTTCCCCCCTCACCCCCACCCGCCCGGCAAAGCTCAAAGCACCAGGGAATGGCTTGGTTTTCAACTTGGGAAGCAAAATTTTTTCAAGATTTGGTTTCCAAATGCAGCCTGATCCAGGCTTCTTTCGAACTATATACTGAGTTTTCTTCCACAAAAGAAACCACATTTCTACCAGGCGAAAAAATAAACAAACAAATAGGCAAATGGATAACATTCACTTTCAAAGGAACTTCAAGCTTTACGTTTAAGCGTTTTAGATTTTGCCTTGAAACAACCCTAAAGTCCATCAGGGGATGCTCTATGTGTCCAGAAGAAATCCTTTTTTTTTTTTTCAAGTTCCAAGTCGAGGAGAAGCATACTGTGTGACACTGAAACCTGCTCTCCGCTTCCTGAGCCTGTAAGTGTGTGAGTCCGGAGCATATTCCCTAATGAGAACGACACGAGTGATCATCACCAACAGACACTCAGTACGGTGACCTGTGCCGAGTTTTGTTCTAAGTTCTTTATGTGTATTAACTCGTTCAGTCCCACAGCAACCCAGCGAGGTGGGTCCCATAAACACCCAGTTGGAGGCGAGGGGGAGGGTGTGGAAGGTGGGGGAGCAGTGCCGGAGCGCAGGGATAAGGGATGCGGGCAGAGCCTCGGTTCTGGCCCAGGCGGGACTCGGTATTTGTTACGGGAGTGAATGAACACATAGAAGAACGAAGAGGAGGGTGGTGGGTGCAATTAGACTTTGTTGGTCTCTACAATAATCCTCGATATTTATGTAACTTTAGCATCAGTGAGCATTTTATTTACGTGAACTTATTTAGTGTTTATCACAGTCCTCTGCTGAGGCAGCAGGAACTCCATTTCCCCTACAGGGACATCAATTCCACTGCTCTGAGAATCTCATCCCCTGATCTTGGCATTGAAGCAGCCCCACAATTAGTGCTAAGTAAGATCTAGTTCACCGCCTGGCAAATAATAGTGTACAATGACTTTCTCTTAAATAATTGCTTGTTAGAAATTATTGAGAGTTTAAATTAAAATGCGATTTGGTGTTTAATTGTCCGTGTGCCCACAGACAGCTCCAAACATCCTAGTACACACAGAATTGACAACAGACCCAAACATGAGGAAATGGGGCTT
The DNA here is from genome assembly GCF_000147115.1 of Myotis lucifugus. Classification (NCBI taxonomy): domain Eukaryota; kingdom Metazoa; phylum Chordata; class Mammalia; order Chiroptera; family Vespertilionidae; genus Myotis; species Myotis lucifugus. The sequence continues at coordinate 26,995 of NW_005871808.1, read as the reverse complement.
TTTAAGAGGTAGAATAAGACACAGCTCTTGTGCTTGGAGTAAATGTAAGTATGTGTACAAATGAACAAGATGCAAAACAACAAAAGCAAGAGAGATGTTTGCGATGTTTTTTTGAAAGAACGAGTAGAACCTGCATGGACTGGAGCAGGAGAGCCGTTCTCTGGAGCAAACGCTGCTCTGTCCACAGCCCCTCACGCCTCACATCGGGGCAGCCTGCTGACCAGGCCCCGCCCAGGGGGCGTGGACCCTGCATTGAAGGCCTTTGAATCCACCGCTATGACCGTCATCCCCGGCACATTGGTTCGTGTCTGGGTGACTCTGTAGCCTTCAGATTGATCCATCTGCCTCTACTCTTGTCCACTTAGGGTTTATTTCTCAAATAATCACATCTATTTTTTAAACATACAACAAAAAACCTCACTGACCTATTTCATATGGGCCCCATCGTAAGTGCAATAACATCAGGATTCTTTACGGTGGACTCCAAGGCTACCCGCCGGCTCTCCGTGGCCCTGTGACCTCCTTCCGACACTCTTATTGGTTCGCTGTTGTCATACTTTTGTTAACAATTTCAGGCTTTTTCCTACTTCACCTCTGTGCACGTCTCTGTTTTCTGCTGGAAATGTTCTCCTGCTGGAACCCTGTGACCGTCCCTCTACGTCAGCGCTGAGACCACCGTTGCATCCTCAGAAAGGACTCCCTGAGCACCCACGCCTGCTCCCCTCATCATCGTTCCTCAGAACCGCTGTCTCTACAGTCCCGTCCATATGTATCGCTCCAGCGAGACCCCGCCAGAGGACACCACTACTTGGCCGAGGGGAGAGGAGACCACAAGAACGGCTTCCATTTTCAGGAAGACCCTGCCCTGAAGGGTGCGTGGCAGGGTGTTTCCGATGGGGGCGGGACTGTATCTTCTCAAGCTCCTCCCATTCACTCTCTCCCCCCCGACTCTGCTCACCTGTATCCGTGGCGTGGCCGGGCCGGGGTGAGCGTGGCCGGGCCTGGGGGAGTGTGGCCAGACCTGGGTGAGTGTGGCCGGGCCTGGGGGAGTGTGGCCGGACCTGGGTGAGCGTGGCCGGGCCTGGGTGAGTGTGGCTGGGCCGGGGTGAGCGTGGCCGGGCCTGGGGGAGTGTGGCCGGGCCTGGGGGAGTGTGGCCGGGCCTGGGGGAGTGTGGCCGGGCCTGGGGGAGTGTGGCCGGGCCTGGGGGAGTGTGGCCAGACCTGGGGGAGTGTGGCCGGACCTGGGTGAGCGTGGCTGGGCCGGGGTGAGCGTGGCCGGACCTGGGTGAGTGTGGCTGGGCCTGGGTGAGTGTGGCTGGGCCGGGGTGAGCGTGGCCGGGCCTGGAGGAGTGTGGCCGGACCTGGGTGAGTGTGGCTGGGCCCGGGTGAGTGTGGGTCCTGGCGGAGCACCCAGGAGAGCCTGCCCCTCGCATCGGGCTCCTCTGGGGAGGAGGGTGCGCTGTGACGAGCATGGCATCCCGTTGACTCCTGTGCGGCTAAGATGCCCACGTTAGCGCCAAAGCGTTTTGTTCCTTGGCCTCAGCCAGTTGGGATCCATCTGGAGCCTCGTGTCATTTCCTGTTTTTGGCACGTAAACGCCCTTTGCATTGATGCTCTGGTGTGAGACTCTGCAGATTTGGCTAAAGCCTGCAACCCTGCTGTCGCCTCCACGGGGGCGGGGCCAGGCCAACCAGTGCTCTGGACAGTAACTGGGAACGTGCGACTGTTGGGGGCTCATTGTCACCCTTCACTTTTCTGCTTCTTATATGGTAAGATATTGATCAATTTAAGATGCAATGTGTTTTGACAAACACACAGCGCATGTGACCACCGCCGAGTGCAGGATACAGCACCATCCCGGCACCTCCTCCTGGCCTGGCCTCGCCCCTCTCCTCGCCTCTGGCGCAGTCATCGCTGTTATATTGCTTCTGACGTTTTACACAAATGAAATGGTATATTTTGTAGAATCTTCTGTCAGGAATAGGATAATGCCAAGGATTATATTTTTTAACCACTTATGATAAACTGGCGACTCCTCCCTTTCTTCGTTAGCTGAAACAGCACCGAGGAGGCCGGCCAGTCTACTTTGGAAATGTTTCGGGAGATAAGAGAAGCTATAAATATATATAAATATTTTTATAAAGTTTAAAGGAACAGGCATGTAAGTAGATAAAAGGACAAGATTGATTGCCTTTTAATTCACAAAATATTTGAAAGCGTACGCGCTCTTCCCAGTCGCTTCTGGCCTCGCTGCCCTCGGTCTGGGCTGATCTGCTGGCTGCCTCTGCTTTAGTTTAGATGGAGGACAGTCCACAGGACACCTGGCTGCTTTCCACTGAAGCTCGTGTGGGGGTTTTGTCCGCATTCATTTGCAGCCAGTTCGGTCCAGGCACCTCTGAGGGGCTCCGGGTGGCCCAGGGCTCTGGAAACGGCCCCCCAGCACTGCCTCCGAAATGAGATTCCGTCCAATCTGATGGCGGAAAACAAGCGTCCGCACGTGCCCTGTCTGTGCTCAGGAATTTCACTCTGCACAAAGCGACAGAAACACTCTCTCGAAATAAAATAACAAGAGACCCAGAGAGCGGCCATCAGTAACGTGGGGAATGGCACCAGGAACCTGGTTTGAGACCAGTGTCCCCTGCGTTCAGAAATGCGTGTGAGCCAATGTGAACGAAGACATGACCTCACTGACAGTATTTCTCACCTGAAAACCCGCCGCCTGCTTTCTGGGCTTGTTTGCGTTTGGTTTGGTCCTGTTTTCATAAAAGCATCACTTTGTCTTCGCACTGACTAGTGGGTTGGCTTTTGATTTTTGTGCTTTTGTCAATTCAGACTCTCCTGCTGCCGAGACGGGGCCTGGCTGTGTGTCTGTGTTCTCTCCCTCGTAGCTTTCTATGTCCTGGGCGCCAGCATATACCCCCTGGGGGCCAGGGCTCATGCAGGTGCCGGGTCGGAGCTGGACGAGCATTCATATCCCGTTTCTGCAGACCCTCCATGGCGCAGAGAAGATGCGCTGTAACCCTTCTGATCAGCAGTCACAGTCCCTGGGAGTGACTGCGTAGCCTGTGAGATAATGTGAGATGACGGAGCTGACGGAATCATTCTGCTGCCGGAGGGCTCCACGTCCTAGTCCCGGCCGCCTGGGAACGCGTTCTCTCGCAGGACACAGTGGGCTTGGTTGTGTGGCTGAGTTAAGGACCTGGGGAGGGAGGGCCACCCTGGGTTCAGGGTGGATCAGTGCAATTCCTGTCCCCCCCTCGGCATGGCCCTCCCCAGGCCCGATCTCAGCTCCCTCCCTTCTCATTCCCCATCACTGGTGCTCAAGGCCTCAAATCCACTTTGTCATCCAAATCTAGACAGTGACTGTCCATCCAAGCACAGATCTGGCTGGTCTCTGTACTGACATGCACTGTAACTGTAATTGGTAAATATTACCATCAGCTGCCCTGGCCGGTGGCTCCGTGGATAGAGCATCGGCCTGTGGACCAAAGGGTCCCGGGTTTGATTCCAGTCAAGGGCATGTACCTCAGCTGCAGGCTCCTCCCTGGCCAGGGCCCTGGTCGGGGCACGTGCAGGAGACAACTGATAGATGTGTCTCTCTCACATCGATGGTGCTCTCTGTCTTTCCCTCGCTTCCACTCTCCCTAAATATCAATGGAAAAATATCCTCAGGTGAGGAGTAACAACAACAACTACCATCACCTATTGGAATCACTCCGTGCCCTTCCAGGAAACGCTGGGCTTTCCTTTCCCGCGGGCGGAATCCATGCCTAGAGCAGCGACAGCCTCAGCCTTGTAGCTTTCACCCTCACACCACTGAGCTCTTCCTAACTCCCCACGTTTACATTCACGATTACAATTTGCCTGGATTCATCCACTCAGTGACTCATTCATCACGGTCGGGCCATTATGAGGACGGCATAGAGGTTCCTCAGAACTAAAATAGGGCTTTCCTAGGATCCTACACATCCTCTTACAGGCACGTGCGCTCACAGGGAATGAAGTCAGCTCCCGGAAGCCATGTCTGCGCTCCCAGGTTCAGTGCAGTGTCAGTCGAGACCTCCGGGATCAGACACGACCTCAGTATCTGCGAACAGATGAATGACAAAGACACGGCGGAGCACGCGACATGGAGTATTCCTCACCCCGGAGCCAGAAGCGCCTCCTGGAGGGTAAGCCTGGAGGACAGTGCGCCGGGGAGATGTGCCAGCCCAGGAGGTGAATGACACCGCCCGATCCCACACACACAGAGAATCCACATACCACTCACACAAGAGCAGGGGCTGCGTCGCCAGGGACAGGGTGGAGGACGTGGGAGATGTTGGTCAGAGGCTAGTGTCCCTGTGGGGCTGGATGATCGGAGGTCTGATGTGCGGCATGAGGACCATAGTTAATACTGGGAAACTCGAACAGAGTCGGTTTCAGATGCTCCGTCACCCCCAAATGGTGACTATACGAGGTGATGTGTTCACTGGTTTTACTGTAGCAATCATTTCTGTATCCTAGAGGCCCAGTCACGAATTCGCACACCAGTAGAGTCCCTCCACCTGGCCAGCAATCAGGCCGGTCAGGGCCATCTCGCCCAGTCCCGATCAGGGCCAGTGGCAGGGAAGGGATTGCAGGAGGGACCGTGGGAGGGCTCCAGGGCATGTCCAGCCCCATCTCGCCCAGTCCTGATAGGCCAGACCCTAGCAGCAAGCTAACCTACTGGTCAGAGCGTCTGCCCCCTAGTGGTCAGTGCACGTCATAAGCGGGCAGTTGAGTGGCCTTAGCATATCATTAGCATATTAGAGGCCCGGTGCACAAAATTTGTGCACTGGGGGGTGGGGTTCTCTCAGCCCAGCCTGCCCCTCTCACAGTCTGGGAGCCCTCAGTGGATGTCCTACTGACGGCCACAGTCAGGCAGCAGAGGCTCGGAGCAGGCGTCCTGTGTGTGTGTGTGTGTGTGTGTGTGTGAGTGTGTGTGTGTGTGTGTCTGCTGGGGGCCTGCCCCCAGCCACACCGTGGAGGCTTGGAGCAGGCGCCCCTCTGTGTTGATCTCTCAGGCTCCTGGCCTCCACTGTGTGTTTTTCTCTCCCTTGAGCTGTGGCCAGGGTGGGGTGCTGCCTGCAGGCTGCGCTTTCCTGCTCATGGATCACTGGATCACTGTAGAGACCCGGGGAAGGCCCACCTGGGTGCTGCCTGTGGGGAACTTTCCTGCTCTGGGATCGCCATGGCAATCCCAGGAGCAGGCCCACCTGGGGGCCACCCGCCCTCCGCACTTGCCTGCTCTGGGATCGCCATGGGGTCCCAGCTGGCAGCGGGGCTTAGGCAGCACACGGGGGTCCAGCTGGGGACGGGGCTTAGGCGCACGGGGCTTAGGCGGCACACGGGGGTCCGACTGGGGGCGGGGCTCAGGCGCACAAGGCTTAGGCGGCACAGGGGGGTCCTGGCTGGGGCAGGGCTTAGGTGATGCGATCGCGCCACCTAAGCCCGGCTGCCCAGGGCCGCACACGGGGCGAGGATGGCGTCTGGTGCTGGCCAGCCCTGCCTGCAGTATGCAAATTAGCCACCATCTTTGATGGAGGTTAGTTTGCATATGGCGCTGATTAGCCAATGGGAAGCGTAGCGAAGGTACGGTCAATTACCCTTTTTGTCTTTTATTAGATAGGATTACACTTTGGTTGAATGGACAACCAGACACTTAGCATATTAGGCTTTTATTATATAGGATGTATATCAGATCATCCTGTTTATACCTTACACAATACAATTTCTATTAAAATAGTAGACAAAAGAAAATAAATAAAAATATGTGGACCTTCGGACTCAGCCCCTTGGTGTGCATGGAGCACTAATGGATATTCTCAGCATATGGTTTGGTCGTGGTACAACTTAACTGTTGAGCTGCTCTTTCCTGGACGCTACACTTTCTGGAATTACCACTTAAGGGCACAAGTGACTCAGTCTACGTTCCGTCTAAACCAGGGCCATTTGAGATTTACATTTGGATCACTAATCATTTGAACAAGCCCTTTCCACTGGCCCATTATTCCTATTGAAAAGACGCTCTCATCTCATTACATTTCTGATCCAATTATGCTTCTGAAGTGCTTGTCGTGTGTCCTCTGTCTGAAACGTCCTCCATCCGGGGCACGTGGAGGGAGACGTCTTTACTGTCTACCACGTCGCTGGGACGTGCACACAGGCAGCTCTTGTAAAATCCACACCTGCACCCACGTCTCAGAGACGCACCTGCTTCCTCGCCCACCGTCACCATCCTCTTCATCATCCTCTCCAGTCTCGCCTTCTGTGGGCTTTTTTCTTTCTTAAAAAAGTATGTTTTTATTGATTACAGATAAGAAGGGAGAGGGAGAGAGAGATAGAAGCATCAATGATACGAGAGAATCACTGACCAGCTGCCTCCTGCACGCCCCACACTGGGGATCGAGCCCACAACCCAGGCCTGTGCCCTGAACAGGACTTGAACGTGACCTCCTGGTTCGTAGGTCGATGCTCATAGGTCGAGCCACGCCGGCCAGGCTCTGGGGACTTTTCTCTCAGGAAGTGCGTGCCGTGGAAACACATGACCAATGACAGCAAAATGCACCGACAACCGCAGAGCTCGACAAGGCCCCGCCGGCTTCACCCGTTGATCTGGGTCCTGTTTCCTCAGCAGGGGCCGCGTGGTCCTGCAGGCAGAGCTCCGAGCCCGTGTGCTGCCGGGGGGAGCGTGGACCCTGGGGGAGACATACGCTCGTCCAGCTTTAGGACCAGCGCCTGCGAGTGTGTGGCCACGGAACAGCGTCTGCTCCTGCTCCAGGCCCTTTATCCCATGAGAGGGGGCGACCCCCTGCCTCCCAGGACTGGGGCAGAATGACCAGTCACCCCACTGGCAGCGCCCCTTTCTTTCCGACTCCAGAAGCTCTGAGTTTTATAGTCATGAGGCCACGGGAATACGCCTCCCGAAACTAGATTTCAACGCCATAAATCTGATGCGATTTTATGGTTTGTACTTGGAGTATCTTCTGCAGTGTGACGGGGGGCCGGGGGGGGAGGGGGGCTGGGGGACGGGGGGCGTCCAAGCAAGTGGAGAGGTGGCGGCGTGGGGGGTCTCCGCGTGTGCCTTCAGAGCTTGCTGACCAGCACCTGCTGCTTCTCTCCCCCGAGGGGCAGGTGCCGCGGTGAAGGCTCAGCCTTTATTGGGGTGAAGCACCAGCTGCCCCTGAGTGGAGGCCGTGGTGGGGGCGGCACAGCAGGAGTCCGGGGCCCAGTCATTGCCGGTGGAGTCGCGCCCCCGGGCTGCCGGCCTGTGCGGGTGACATAAGAGAAAATGCATTTAACCCCAATCCAACCTCAGGCTGCCCGGGTGGGACCCGATCCTTTCCTGGCCGGCCTGTGACTGCGCGGCAGTTTTCTCCTAGTTACTCACAGACGTGCCTGTCAGATGCCGGGTGTTGTGGTCGCTCCAGACTCCTGTTTGTGTTGATTACTCTTACTGATTTCTCAAACTCCGCGCCGCCCGTCTCTCCCCTGACACAGCCGATACCCGGGCAGCCCCGTGCGGGGCGGGCCGTCCTCCGCACCCCGCGTCAGAGCGACGGGCCCAAGCGCGCTGGCTGGAGTATCCGCGGATACAGTTTCTGGCCACACTTTGTATTTTGTTCTCTTTTGGTTCTGGGTTTAATTTGCTTTAGACACCATGAATCTGATGAGATTTTATAATTTAGACTTGGGGTATCCTCTGGGATTGGTTTTCTTGTTAACTGAATACAAATGTCCTTCTTATGACATCACGTCTGAACGATACTTTCTAAATAGAAAATGATCATCTCATTTTATTTTCTTGGTTTCTCTTCCTTCAGCGTTTACAAATGCAGCCCCATTGCCCTTTGCCCTGTGTGCTGCCTCTGGGAGTCTGGCAGCAGTTTAACTCCTAATCGTGGTTGTCATCTCCTCTTTTGGTCAAGCTTCTAGAATCTTCCTTTATTGTTGGCTGTCTGGAATTTCACAGTAGTTCACCAAGGATGGGTGTTTGTGTTCCCTGGTGGGTGTGAGTGGCCCACAGAGGATTCTCCTTTTCCTGGGAGTGAGGGTGACCCAGGGTCTGGAGCAGGTTCTGGTTCCGGATCGGCCACGTGTTAGACCATTGAAATGGGGCGGGAACTCCGGCGACTCAGTTTTCTTGTCTGTGAAATGGTGTCACGATGGTGAGGTCGTTAAGAGGTAAATGAAACACTGGCAGGTTCCTTCCTGCATCTGAATCCCTGCTGCTGTGTTTATGTTTATCCGGCGAGCCCTCCCCTGAGGCATCAGCGCCGAGGGGAAGCGGGGAGGAAGGAGGGAACAGGAAGGGCATACGTGGTTTGAATTGTAGGGAAACAGGTGGGTGTTGGGGAGTCTCGTCCTTTATGATGATGGACCCATCATCTCAAGCACAAGGGTTTATAACTGGAAACGAAAGTGTGAAATCTGAAAACATGTTTTAAATAACAAATCCCGCCGCCTGTCTCCTGGTCTCGGTGCCCGTGGCTCCAGAGCTGACGTGGCAGCTCGTCTGAGAACAGCGTTTCCGGGGCAGACACAGCCAGCCACTCGTCTCTCCACGGACACCTGCTCCGTCCGGGGCCCAGGCGCGGAAGGAGCTGCGTTTACACTCCGTCCTCGGCTCCGCGCCGCTCCCAGAGCGCCTTGTGGATCAACCCCGGGCCTCGCCAGTTACATCAGGAGGAAATCCTGGATTAGGTGCAGGTTACTCAGACGCCCACAGCGTGGGAAACACACCTCATTCAGAGGAAGAGGAGAAGGTGGGTCCTTGGTTGAAGCTCTCACCGTCGCTCACATGGCTCCTTACCATGAGGTCATGCCCGGCAGCAAACAAGCGCAGTGGCAACCAAAGCGAAGGCTCACGCGGATGAAACGGCATCGGGCAGTGGGCTGTGGCCAGGGCTCCTGAGCCGGTGAGAGAGCAGGGGTGTGAGCCACCTGTGTTCGGGGAAGAATCTATTACGGAGCGTCTCTGAGCGGCCGCGTCCACATTCCACTCCTCCAGTCAGGCCTCATCGCTCTCGTTCGGCTGCAGAAGCCCCTGCCGCCGCCTCCACGGGAGCTGCTGGGACAGCATCTCGTCCAGGACAACAGCCGCCAGCGTCCGTGTGGCAGCGCCCCGGGCGGGGCCGAGGGACAGCGCAGGCCTCGGCGCCTCTGAGAGCCTGCAGCTCCCGGCCCGCGCGGTGGGTTGACTTTCTAGGGACTCGGCAGCATCCGAGCTCGGTCTGCCTGGGGCCGCGCTCCCGCCCGCACTCTGCACGGTCCGTTCCTTCTCATTGAATGTGTGTGTGTGTGGGGGGGGAGGGGACCGCACTCTGCGCCGTACGTTCCTTCTCATTGGATGTGTGTGTTGTGGCGGAGGGCGGGGGGCGGGGGGAGGCGCTGGTTAATACAGTCACAGAGGTTTCAGGTGTGCACGTCTGTAATCCAGCATCTGATGGCGTCTGTGTTCACCACCCAAGTCTCCTTCCGTCACCACTGATCCCCCTCTGCCCTCCTCTTCCTCCCCCCTTCCCTCTGCAGTCACCCGTTGTTGTCTGTGTCTGAGTCTTTCCTTTGTTTCTTTGCTTAATCTCTTCACCTTCTCACCCAGGCTCCCCGCCGCCCCCATGACAAACCTAGGCTTTGGGAGCCTGGCTTCCTGGGGTCCCGCGAGCCCGCTCCTCTGATGACACGAACTGAGTGGGCACGTGAGGGAGACGTGGTAGGTCCCACCAGTGACCCGCTGTGGCACCTGCATCCCCCAGGAGAGGGGGGGTGGGAAGACACCATGTTGGTGAAGTTAGGGGGGGGGGTGCCATGCCTTTGGCAGCAACGATGGGGAACTTCCTCTTTTATCAAACAGTCCTGCTCTGCTGCTGGGCTCTGGACATGTCTGAGGACTAGACCACCAGACACTGACCCTAATCCCGTATCACACCCAGCGCCTCGTCTCGTCCAAGGCGGCACTCCCAGACGTTGGGCACGAGAGCGCTTCCATCAGGTGACGGACGAGCCTGAAAAGCCACGTGACCCGAGAGGCAGCGTGGGAATGGGGCCGCTCCTGGGTTAGTCGTGTGCGTGTGTGTTTGGGGGGGGGGGGGGTCCTGAATTAGTTCCGTGACCTTGAGAAACTCGTGCACCAGCCAAGTTGTCAGCTTCCTCACGTGTGAAATCAGCTGTTTGGTCTGGATTTTCTCAGAGCCGAAGACCTCCTGGCTCTGAAGTGACAGGACTCGGTATGACAGGCAGGTGGTCAGCAGCATCCAGGTGCCGGCACAGGAGTGGCCACAGGACGTCCGCCTCCGTCCAGTGTTTCCCGTGTGCTCACTCCTCACTTTCCACACGAGAAGGACGGAAAACTGAGTCCTGAGTGGGGAGATGCAGAAGGAAATCAGAAGAAACACTGAACAGCGATCAAGTTAAATTAAAGCAGAAAATAAGGATAAAGTTCCTCCGAGCTCCTGCCCAGATGAAGGGAAATGTTGAAAGTAAAAAAGCCCGAAAGACAAGACAATCGCCTCGGGCCCCTTTCACCAGCGATCCCCTCTTTCCCTCCTGACAGCTCGCACTCCCGCCCTCACACGCCTTTGAAAGCCAATCAGAATAAAGCTCTTCAGAACCCCAGGGAACAGGTTAGTTCTTTCTGCCTTTGTATTTTCAAAGGACCTGTCCCCTCCGGCAGCTGTCCTCACGGGAGGCGTGGAAATCGGCCCAGGACTGAAGCAGGGGTCCCTTCCCGCTGGACTCCAGGGCCAGATGGGGAGGCTCGGCTCCCGCGGGGCTGCAGGGCTTGTTTCGTTCCCCGCACGTCCGTGTTCCGGGACTCTCACTCCAGGCATCCCCTGCCCACGGGGCTGACTGGCGTCTGAGCTTCAGACAGCCGCAGTCTCTGTTCCTGACAGTCCCTACGGCGCCTGTTCAAGGAGCGGCAACCCTTTTATCATCCCCTTTAAAGATGAGTCCCGTGACCCATTTCGCTAATAATGATGCGTGTCGCACCAGAGCCCTGGCACATGAAACCGCAGTGAACTCACTGAACAAATGTGCTGGATCCGCTGTGAGCCAGAGACGGAAGGGCGACCTCCTGGCCCTCGAGCGGCCAGAGGCACAGACACCGCTCAGCAGCGCAGAGTCCACCCAGGGACGCGCCCGGCACTGCTTAAGGAGGCAGGCGGGTGTGCGCGTCTCTTCAGCTGGGGCTCCATGAGCCCCCCTGCGTTCCAGACCAGCCAGGGGCTCACTCTCATGGAGAACTGCCACTTGCAGAACAGCAGGCAGAACACAGGCAACTGGGGAAGGGGCGTAGGGTGGCGAGGCCTCAGGGCCATCTGGTAAACCGAGTCCTGGTGTGGGGCGTCCGTCCGCCCAGTCTGTGCTTCGCTCTCCTTCAGAGCTCCTGTCGGCCTCTGGCCGTAGACGTAGTCAGTGCACCTGGACCGTGACTGCGAGCGATGCCAAGGGAGCTGTAGCGTGAAAAGGACCGGGCCTTTGGGAACCAGAGGAGGGAAGCGCCCTGCATGCAGATCTTTATTTCTTTCACCTCCTGTGCGCCTCCAAGCAGGTGGCCTAACCTCTCTGTGAATTAACTGAAATCAGTGCCTTGATGTCCCGCCTGTGAAATGTGGACCACGCTCATCAAATCATTGCAATATGTCTTGTCTGTTGTGATATGTATGTGTTTCTTACAGTCGGATAAACCATAGTAACAGAAGGCCTTTGCTTGGTGCATAGTAGCTGCGTGTGTGTGTGTGTGTGTGTGTGTGTGTGTGTGTGTGAGAGAGGGGGGGGGGCGATTGAGGGAATTGCCGGTGGGAGGGCAGAGAACAGCACAGTTGAGCAGCGTGACTGTATGAACAGAGCTCGGTCACTGGCCAGGCCCAAGTGTCCATGTGCCGACCTTGCCCTCGGAGCCCCTGCTGGCTGAACCGGGAGCCCAGCCCGGGTGACATCTGTCCCCCCTGCCAGGCGTGCCAGGGCTGGAAGCGCTGCTGAGCCTGGTCCAGGGGAGGCGAGGCCCCCCCAGCTGTGCCTCTCCTCCTTCCACCGCATCCCCCCAACCCGCCACACCCACAGAGGTGGAAACACAAGGAAAGGAACCTTCCAAGCTCAGGCTCTAGCGCTCCACTGGGTTGGTCCCTCCACAAGGGTCCTTTCCGTGTCCGCCGGCGTGTGCCTCCCCTGGCCCCTCCACTGCGCACCAGATGCCATCACGGGATTTTTAAAAATATATTTTTATTGATTTCAGAGGGAGAGAGATAGAAACACCAATGATGAGAGAGAATCATTGATCGGTTGCCTCCTGCACGCCCTCCACTGGGGATCAAGCCCACAACCCGGGCATGTGACCTGACCGGGAATGGAACCGTGACCTCCTGGGTCAGAGGTGGATGCTCAACCACTGCGCCAGGCCGGCTGGGCCGTCGTGTGATGTAGTCCTGACCCCATCAGCTCCTTCAGTGCAGGAAAGCAGCGGTCTGGCTTCCCATCTGCTGGGGGGTCAGGAGGTGGGGAGACCGCGTTGGAGGAGTGGCTGCTGGCGGTCCGGGTCCAGCCGGTGAGCAGGGCTCACTCGCCCTTGAGGCCCTGCGGCCACGGGTGGGAAGGAACATGTGCAGATCATCGAAATGGGGGCCAGGTGTGAGCACAGGAAGCCGCACATGAGTGCTGTACGTTGGGGTCCCGAGGTGACATCTATGAGCCCTGAGGGAACCGGGAGACGGGACAAGGCAGCGGGGCCTAAGGGATGTGAGCCAGGCGTGTGTCGGCAACGGGTGGGCGCAGGCGGAGCAAACAGAAAACGAGAGAAAACTGAGGGCCAACCCAGTGGAGCGCTGGAGCCTGAGCTTGGAAAGCCTGGGAGGGGCTGCGACCGGCGGATGCCGCGCTGCCGAGGCCCCCACTGCTGGGACTCAACAACAGCGTCCGGCAGCTCTGCCCCAGTCCCTGCTGTGGGAACTGCTCTGCATGGAAACTCCACCAGTCTTCATGGAAACATGCCCTAGTTTTCTGTTGGGGACGCTGAGGACCAGGGGCTCAGTGACTCCAAAGACCAGACAGACTGGGGGTCACAAGCAAGAGGCTGTTTACCTGGCAGGCGTGGCCCCGTGTCTGGGCTCCTCCCTCCCTCCCTCCCTCTGGGCCAGGTCCTTTCCCTCCCAGCTGGCTCCCTCCTGCCTCGCTGGCAGGCCCCCGGGAGCTCCGTGCTGTTCGCCGGGCCGCCTGGGAGCTCACAGCAAGGAGCGTCATCTGAGTCCTCCGGTCTAGTCCAGGACAGACAGCCCAGGGGAATGAAAAACGAGATTCGTCTTCAGAAATATACAGCCCGGCCAGCGTGGCTCAGTGGTTGAGTGTTGACCTATGAACCAGGCAGTCATGGTTCAATTCCCAGTCAGGGCACATGCCTGGGTTGTGGTCGAGTCCCCAGGAAGGGGTGTGAAGGAGGCAGCTGATCAATGATTCTCTCATCGTTGATGTTTCTATCTCTCCCTCTCCCTTCCTCTCTGAAGTCAATAAAAATCTAGAAAAAGAAATCTGCATCGCTGGGTCCACACGGCTGGAGAAGAGGTCCAAGAGTTACCTTCATGCACACGCCAGGGAAGGAAAAAGATCCTGAAGTGTTTTAGGAAGAAAACATTAAACGAGTCCATAAAGTTTATTTACAAACCAATAAAGTGGTTCAGCGATGAGGCCTCCCTCTCCAGTTAACTACGAAGATCCCCAGCGATTTACTGCGGGGGTCGCCTCTCCGGGAGCACAGACCCAAGTCTCATCATGAATGACACTGGCGGTCACGCCCAGTAATGAGGTCCCAGCAGGCCTCACTCTCACGGGCGGAGCGTGGGCTCTCGTCCACAGGATGGGAGAGGAGCCCCGGTTCAGTCTGAGGACCTGCATCTGCAGATACTTAAGCCAGAGATAGTTCACGCCCAGCAAGGGAAAGCACGGATAATCCAAGGAATCGGTCGAAGAGTGATTTTCATCAGTCAAGCACTCCACTGTGTTGGGTAAGACTGAGCATGGAACCCCCGTGACAAACCTTCTCCAGGAGAAATGAGCAGATCACGTTTATTGTGGACTTACAGGCATGACTTGGCGTTTGAATCTTAATTGTACCATCACTGACTAGTGGTCACGGTTTAGCAAGTCAATTAAATCTTGGTTTTCTGGGAGGGAAAAATCTAGATTATATCCCTGGCCTACAATAAGAAGTAAATGAGCTCATGGAGAACCAAGTGCTTTACAGATAAAGGACTTTATGATCCTGGTACCCAGTGGCCTCCCTAACCATTTCAGCATTAACATTCTGGGGTCTGAATTTCTCAAATAGGCTGGTGGCTCATTCAAGATGAGAGACGAGCACATGTATGGAGTCGCTTCTATGACTGAGTCACATACAAAGCACCCTTAATCTTCTATACACACAGCCCAACAGTCCCCAAAACTATCTTACTCTCTTTCTTTAAAAATGAAGAAACTAGGTATCTTATTTTGTTGTTGTGATGGTAAGTGGGATTATGTTTTAGTTTCTCTTGCTGAGAATTCATTATTGGTGTATAAAAATGGCATCAATTTCTGTTTATTAATTTTGTATCCTGCTCCTTTGCCGAGTTCATTTATTAAATCTAGTAGTTCTTTGGTGGAGTCTTTAGGGTTTTCTATACACAATATCATGTCATCTGTGAATAATGACAGTTTTACTTCCTCCTTTCCAATTTGGATGCCTTTTATTTCTTCTTGTCTGATGGCTGTGGCTAGCACTTCCAGTACTATCCTATATAATAAAAGCCTCATATGCTAAGTGTCTGGTTGTCCGGTTATCCATTCAACCAAAGTGTAATATGCTAACGATATACTAAGGTCGCTCAACCGCTCGCTATGATGTGCACTGACCACCAGGGACCAGACAGTCGACCTGTCAACCAGTTGCTATGATGTGCACTGACCATTAGGGGGCAGACACTCTGACCGGTAGGTTAGCTTGCTGCTGTGGTTCAGCTGATTGGGACTGAGCGAGATGGGCTGGACATGCCCTGGAGCCCTCCCACGGTCCCTCCCCGGCTGGCCAACCTCCCATGTCGCTCCCCGGCCCCAATTGTGTATTGGTGGGGTCCCTCAGCCTGGCCTGCACCCTCTCACAATCAGGGACCCCTCAGGGGATGTCGGAGAGCCGGTTTCAGCCTGATCCCACAGGCCAGGCCAAGGGATCCCACTGGTGCACTAATTCGTGCACTGGGCCTCTAGTGTGAATAAGTGGTGAAAGCAGACATCCCTGTCTTGTTCCTGTTCTTAGAGGAAATGGTTTTAGTTTTTGCCCATCGAGAATGATGTTGGCTATGGGTTTGTCATATATGGCCTTTATTATGTTGGGGTATGATCCCTCTATTCCCACTTTGCTGAGAGTTTTTAACAAAAATGAGTGCTAGATTTTGTTGAATGCTTTTTCTGTGTCTATTGATATGATCATGTGATTTTTATTCTTAGTTTTGTTTATGTGATGTCTCATATTTATTGATTTGTGAATATTGCACCAGCCTTGCATCCCCAGAATAAATCCCACTTGGTCATGGTGTATGATCTTTTTAATGTATGGCTGGATCCAGTTTGCTAATATTCTATTGAGGACTTTAGCATCTGCATTCATCAGGGATACTGACCTATACATTTCTTTCTTTCTAGTGTCTCAGAGGGCAGCGGGGAGGGGAGGGATCAGGGAAAGAGATTAACCAAACAACTCATATGTGTATATTCGTAGCCCATGGATATGGACAATAGTGTTGTGAAGTCCTAGAATGGGGTGAGGGCTGGTGGACAGTGGAAGTGATGGGCAGGGGGAGAATAGGGGACATCTGTAATAATGTCAAAAAATTAACTTTAAAAAAAAAACAAGCCTGGCCAGTGTGGCTCAGTGGTTGAGCATCGACCTATGAACCATGAGGTCACAGTTAAATTTCCCGTCAGGGCACATGGCCAGGTTGTGGGCTCCATCCCCAGTGTGAGGTGTACAGGAGGCAGCTGAGCAATGATTCCCTCTCATCATTGATGTTTCTATTTCTCTCTCCCTCTCCCTTCCTCTCTGAAATCATTAAAAAATAAATATTTAAAAACAAAAACAAACAAAATAGAGCAAAGAAAGGAGGGTGGCCAGTGAGCTCTGCCCCTGTCCGTGGTGCTGAGTAACTCTAGTCAGCTTGGTCCGAGCTGTTTCTCCTAATCCAGTGGTTCTCAACCTTCCTAATGCTGCGGCCCTTTAACACAGTTCCTCATGTTGTGGTGACCCCCAATTTCATTGTTACAAGTTGAACATAATTAAAGCATAGTGATGAATCACAAAAACAATATGTAATTATATATGTGTTTTCCGATGGTCTTAGGCGACCCCTGTGAAAGGGTCGTTCCACCCCCAAAGGGGTCGCGACCCACAGGTTGAGAACCACTATCCTAATCCCAGAATGCGGGGACTCTGCCCAACTTTCCTTTGCTTTTCATTTCTGTTCTTGATGACATTTTAACAGTGTTTACTCTGCCGTGGCATAAACAGAATCTGTCTTGTCTTTTAAAAGGAATAAGAAACGAACGTTCAGAGATCAGGTAACTCAACCGAGTTCACACAGGAAGAGTCAGAGGTAGGATGAACCGAGCGTCTGACTGTGAAATCGGCCCCCAGGCAGTGACTCCCCACCCTGCCCCTCCAGTCTTGAGCTCCCGCACCTGGATACGGCTGTGATGTAGGCTGGGACCTGCTTCCGACCGGGGAGCCCAGACTGACCGCGCCCACCGGCTCATGTTCTTATCAGTTGCCCCTTTGACCTGCAGTTTCCGTTCCACGTCTAAGGTATCTCCTACTTTCCGAATGTAAGTAGCACTTGCTCCCTGTATGATTTTGTTACAAATACTTTACGACGAGATTATGACAATCTTGTCGGAGCCCAGCAAACTAGAGTCCCGATCGGCCGGACCCCGACAATGTTCAGTTTTGAGCTTCAATATTTTCTTCAGTGGAAATAAATGAGATAAATCCCGATGCATACATTGAACTCACCTGGAAACTCAGTTTTGTCACTGCACACGTACCACTTACTGTGCAGGCGGCCTCTCGGGTAATTTAAGAGGATTTGTTCCCCATGCTGAGGAGTTTTCATCCGCCACGGTCATCTGAGCAGTGTTCTCACCAGCGTGGGTAGAATTCATCCCGGATCACATGGCACTTGAAGAATCCACTCATATGAAAACGGAAGGGAGCGTGGTGACCGCTGGGTATTCATTCCAGGAGTCAGACCAGGGGAGAGGTTCGAATCGCCGGCAGCTCTACGGGAAAAGCCGTGTTAGAGAGCTCCCCTTGTTTCCTCTTTCTTTCTCCTAAACAGCTTCCTAACCTCCTCTCCTTCTGGATCGCACTCTGAGCCTTTGAAAGCTGCTGTGTTGCAGAGAAATTCATTGCCAGCCTAACTCCTTCCCCAGATCACGGGTGGCGGCCAGGTCAGGGCTTCGTGTCCTTCAATGGCCTCATCCAAGGGCGCGGCAGGCACGGCTGTGTTTACCCCCAGGGCTCCGGGCCTCGGCACGACCAGAGGCGTCTATCAGATTAGCTCTCCTCCTCCCTGCCCTCCCGGGGGCACCTTCCCAATAAAGCCGTCTCTCCACTGGGCGTCTGTGCGTGTAAAGTGGTCTTTAAATGGGTGCTTTTCTTTAGCGACAGTGACGGGCTAATTTCCTAACCTTCCGCAGCACCTAGTGGGGTTCTGTAACGTCGCACACAAGCCCGTTTGGAAGAACAGGTCTCAAGAAGGGGGTAAATGCCCCCCGTTCAGACCCGGTAGACAGCCCTGGGTTTTTACATAGAACCAACGAGCGTAAAGAATTTCTAAACGTCAGCGTGGTTCTGCGGCTTCTGCCCCAGAGAGAACGCAGCTCGAGCTCAGGTCTACGGTCACTGGTGACGAGCCTTGTTCCTGTGGTTTCTGTTGTGTCCGTCCCACCGAGAGCTCTGCCCGCTAACGATCGCCACTCAGGCCATTTCTCCTCCTTCCTGACCTGTCATCCAGCCAAGCCCACTGGCCCCGGGACCCTGTGACACACACGGCTCTTCTGTCTCCTGTTTGCCGCGGACTCGGCGCCTTCTTCGCCTGGATATGAAGCCTGAAGGTGTCTCCACGTCTGTGCTCACCTTTCTCTCCAAGCCCGTGTCCTACTGCCCACCTTCCAGGCTGCTCAGCTGGCACAGCGCACCGTGTCCCTTTCTGTTGGAGCCTTTGCTCCTGGCCGTTGTAAGTGTCCCTTCGTCTTTCTGATGCCTGTTCTGCTTCTCTCTTGCCAAGGAGCCTTCTTGTGACCCAAAGACCCAAATCTATGGGCAACATGTTGTTCCTGAGAGTGTGTTTATTTACCTGCCTCCTTTTCGCACTGGGTTGGGGTTTGCCCGAGGCCAGAAAGTGTAAATGGTGCTTCTCGTCCCTAAGAGAACAGGGAGCACGGGAAGGAAGGGAATACAGACATCGAGCCAGCAGATGCGCCGACCCTGTCCCCAGGAGCTGTGGGCACTGCTCGGGCGCGGGCGCACTCAGTTGCTGACTCGGGCAGACAATGCAGTCGAGGAGACGTCGTATGCGGGACAGTCGCTCATAAGCTAGGAAAGGTGATTCACACCGAGACGTTTATTAACGTTTCGTTCTGCACAGACAGAGTCACATTCTGAGAACAGTAACTGCCAAGAAAGAACATACCTATTGACCATCCCAGAAGGTGTGCGTGGAGGAGGTCTTCCTCCAGACGCACTTGGAGAGGCAGGGTCTGCACCGCAGCCTGCACGCCGGGGCCATGCCAGGTCCTGGACAGGCTACGGACCACGGGCACCGGGAGGACAAAGGGAGGTGCACGGCGACCAGGAGGAGGGGGGGCGGGGGGTACAGCTTCAGTAGATGGATGTGAGGACGTGGCCTCCGCCACATGCCTTCAGTTACAAGTCCACACGCTCCACACCCTCTCCTGACCTGGCTCCGCCATCCTCCCGTGCCCCCCACATCTCCCGTGCTCCCCACATCTCCTCGTGCTCCCCGCATCTCCCCATGCCCCCCGCATCTCCCC
Source organism: Myotis lucifugus (assembly GCF_000147115.1). Taxonomy (NCBI): domain Eukaryota; kingdom Metazoa; phylum Chordata; class Mammalia; order Chiroptera; family Vespertilionidae; genus Myotis; species Myotis lucifugus. The sequence continues at coordinate 7,903 of NW_005871808.1, read as the reverse complement.
GTGCTCCCCGCATCTCCCGTGCTCCCCGCATCTCCACGTGCTCCCCGCATCTCCCGTGCTCCCCGCATCTCCACGTGCCCCCCGCATCTCCCGTGCTCCCCGCATCTCCACGTGCTCTTGCGGGGCGCGTGCAGACTCCTGGTGCACAGCTTCCCGAGTCCTCTCCCTGGCTCCAGCCGCGCTGACCTGCCCTCGTTGCCATGGTGAATGCGTGCTGACCCAGATAGTGGCTCCTCTCAGCGCGGGTCTCACGCTACAATAGGGAGGGACGCGTGTATGGTTTGCCAGTTGAAGGGCCTGGAAGGTGGGCAGTAGGAGATGGACTTGGAGACAGAGGGTTAGCACAGACTTGGAGAAACCTTTACACTTGAATATCAAGGCTAAAAAGCCACCAGAAGCCAACAATGGTGACAAATTAGATGTGTTTTACAGGGTCTATCGGGCATGTGACCTTTTTAAAAAATATATATGTTTTTGTGGGTTTTTTAGAGAGAAAGGAAGCGAGAGGGAGGGAGAGTAAAACTTTGATGAGAGAGAAGCATCCCTCAGCTGCCTCCTGCAGGCCCCCTTCTGGGAACTGACCTGCTGAGTGCGTGGGATGCTCAGCCAACTGAGCCACACCGGCCGGGGCAAAATACATAAATATTGAGAAATGATTTTAACGTTTAAAAATATATATCAAGACTTTGATTTAGCATCATCGGTGAAGTTAAAGTGAAAACCTACCCTCGTCGCCATAAGATTTGGTTGTTTTGTTAACACTGTTTTCTTTTTAAAGAGAATACAGTTACTCACAGCCCAGCTCTGTGTCACATTTCTGTGTTTCCCGTGGCAGTGGTGCCTCTGTGCAAAGTGATTATAGGCCGGACACAAACTTTTACTTTCAAAGTCACGGGACATTTACCAAGAAACAGCATTTCCACATTGCTGAGATAAATCTTTTAACTTTCAGTAACTTTAGGACCATTTAGCCATGACTGTTGTCACTCCATTTATCAGAGAGTCTTATGTCTATCTTTGTACTATTTTCTCTTTTGTCCCAATAATAGGCTCATTCAAGATAGTGTCAAGTATTGTGATTTCCCGAGAAACTGTATAAACTTTTAGAACCTAAGAACCAAGGGGCTGAAGGAATGATTTTCAGAATCCACACCAGCAGCCAGTGCTCTGTGTGGGGGGGCTCTGGCCGCATCGCGGGTTTGCTGCTTGTCGCGGGAGCAGCACATGACTCCCCACTGAAACGCACCGCTGTCTGTGATGGGAACAGCAGGTCTCCCTTTTTAGAACGCGGTGGCGGTAACCGACTTTTGCCTTTATTTAAATTTAAAGGTCACTGTATACTAATCCGCTGGCCTTCTTTCCGAAGCCAGCCTGCAGGAAGTTAGTTGATGTTTTGTGTAGTAAAGAGGGCTTGGGCCCGGCTGGGTGGCTCAGTGGTTGAGCATTGACCTATGAACCAGGAGGTCATGGTTCAATTCCCCGTTAAGGCACATGCCTGGCTTGTGAGCTCCATCCCCTGTGTGCGGCGTGCAGGAGACAGCCAGACCATGATTCTCTCTCATCATTGATGTTCCTCTCTCTCCCTCCCTCTCTCTCCGTTCCTCTCTGAAATCAATTATATATATACATTTTTTTAAAATAGGGCTTCTCGTTATGGCACCACCTCTAACGATGTCTTTGCTGGAAAAGGCCATCCTCTGAGCCTTCAGAGCTCGTGTGCAGGAGATGGAAGCCAGAGGCCAGGGAACCCCCGGCGTGTCCCCTTGAGGAACAGGGACAGGGGCTCCAGGAAGCAGCAGGACCCGGAGGAGGACTCTCCCGCGGTGTCCCTCCAGCGCCCTCTACTGACGAGCTTCCCACGGAGCCGAGACAAGCACTGCAGGGTCCCAGCGCCTGGGTCCCAGCGAGGGCAGAGGGGGCAGAGGGCAGGTGCAGAGCCCAGAGGCTGGGAGCCGGACGGTGCACAAAGGAAACTCCTCGGTGCTATTGCAGGAAGCGCCCTGCTGGACACCACGCAGGACTGGCCGCTTTCATCCCCTTTCCGCCTCTTTTCTAATCTGTCTTGCTGAGCGGTCATCACTTCAGTGTTAACAGATCTTGGAAAGCAAAACCCATGTTATTTGAATGTTTTGCAAATACGTGAACGTCCCAGCACAGTGCACTGAGCAGGGGCACTCGGGGCGCCCGTGTGAGTGGGCGCCTCACAGCAGCCGGGGTCTCACCGGCAGGGCCTTCAGGGGTGCCCAGCACCCGCTTCCTCGCCATGGAAACGAGAAAGGCCAAAGCAGATGGGACTTTTTTAAGTGATGTGTCTCAGAAGATTTTTTAAATGTTTCAATTGCATCTATTCCAAGAAAAAACTTTAAAAATCTCTCTCTCTCTCTCTCTCTCTCTAGAGAATATATATCATTATTCTCTAGAATATATATATATATATATATCATTATTCTCTAGAATTTTCTTTTTTTTGGTTAATCCTCACCCAAGGATATGTTTCCATTGATTTTTAGAGAGGGTGGAAGAAAGGGGGAGAGACAGAAAAACATCGATCTGAGAGAAACACATCGACTGGTTGCCTCCTGCATGCACCCCAACTAGGGCCGGGGTCCTGCAACCGAGGTACGTGCCCTTGACCAGAATTGAACCCAGGACGCTTCAGTCCACAGGCCAGCGCTCTGCCCACTGAGCCAAACCGGCCAGGGCTCTCTCTTCTCTAGAATATTAATGACCCAGACCCTCCTGTTCTGGGAGGCGCTGTTGCCAACATCCCAGCTTCACTGAAGTCGCTGACACGGGTCCAGCATCACAGCCCAGGCAGAGGCCTGCGCTCGCCCACAGCCCCCCTCGGAGCCAGGGGCGCCCCACTCTGCGGATCCTGCAGTGTCGGCTTCGTGCCCTCGTCCTGCCGTCGCGACCTCATCAGTATGACAACGGGTCCAGCGCTGACGCTGCCGGTCTGTCCTGCTGTTCCCAGGGTGCACCGCCCGCTCAGTAGATCCTGGTGAATCCGCCCTCGCGCCCTCCATCTCCGCCGACCCCTGTCCCGTGTCGACAGGGCACCTGGGCTGGACCTCACCCACGCCGTTTGCAGAGCTCATCACGAGCGCAGCAGGAGAGCAGCTAATTATGAAAGGGGCTTGGTCAGCAGAGGGGCGGGTGTGCCCTGTGACGACGAGTGGTCTGAGAGGCCTAAGGAAGGAGCAGGCCGAACACAGCGTGGAACGAGGACACTGGACTCTCAGAACCAAACCCGATGTCCTGCCCGGTGTGGCTCCGTGGATAGAGCGTCGGCCTGCGGACTGAACGGTCCCAGGTTCAATTCCAGTCAAGGGCACATGCCCAGGTTGCGGGCTCGGTCCCCAGGAGGGGGCCTGGGGGAGGCAGCCAATCAGTGATTCTCTCTCATCATTGATGTTTCTATCTCTCCCTTCCTCTCTGAAATCAATAAAAATATATATTAAAGGGGAAAAAAGAACCAAACCAAGTCCATCTCAGGCTCTAATGCTTCGTTTCGAGTGGAGAATCGCGGTACGTGACCTGCCAGCTCCATCAAGGGCGTGTGAACATTAACGAGTCCGGGAGCGCCACGCCTCACTGAGCCACCACTGCAGATGCAGGGACTCGGTGACGCGGGAACGCCGTGCAGCCCAGACCGGCCGGCGCTGGGGCCGCATTCTGCTGGTAGCCCGAGGCTTCCTGGAGTCTGATCGGGTCCACGGCGCGGGTTCCGTGATTCTGTGTTCAAATGCAGGGATCCTTATCTCAGTCACTGTCCGGGTCACAGCCGCTTCTCACCGAATCCTCTCCCTCGTCAGCACTTCCTCTCGCCCTGCCTGGTGCCACGTGGACGCCGTGGGCTCCGGGCCCCGGGGAGGAGGGTGAGCGATCGCCCACAGAGCGGCTGCAGGGCAGGGGCAGGCCGCCTCTCTGGTCCGCGGAGGCCCTGGCTGCTGGCTTTCCCAGGCAAGGGGCTGCCCCGGCCGCCGCGAGCCCGCGAGGAGTGAGACAGACCCCAGGTGGCCCCAGCCAGAGGGGGCGGCCCCGGCCCCCCCTCGTGGGTGAAAGTGATCAGCAATCTCCAGAAGGCGCTAGCCAGGCAGTGCCTTGGTCCCGCTCACAGGCGGCTCACAAGCCCCCGCCTTCAGGTGAAATTTGGAAGTCAGTTCCCAATTTTCAGAAACTCTTTAAACTCCTCCTTCAGCACAGGGCGCGGGGCGGGGAACCCCGAGAAACACATCCCCTCCATCTTTCGCTCCCCACCGCAACCCTGATAGGAAACAAGCAGACAGACTCCTCCTTCCCTCCGGCAGCGGATGACAGAATGTCCTGATTGTCATGGTTTCCCACGAATGCTGTGATTGGGAAGGTTCTGGGTTCACACTGGGTCCCCTGAGAGTTCGGGTGGGATAGGCTGGGAGGACGCCTCACGCCATCAGCCTCACTCAGGACGACAGGAAGGTAGGCGGGTTGGTCGGCTTATGCTGACACAGCAAGTGAGGGTGTCACAGTTCCATTGCTCGGATTCAGACTACGCTGCACGTGTGTCTAGATCAGTGGTTCCCAAACTTATTTGGCCTACCGCCCCCTTTCCAGAAAAAATATTACTCAGCCCCTGGAAATTAATTTTTTTAAAATTTTAATAGCAGTTACTCATCGCCCCCAAATGCACCTGTGGCCATCACCGCCCCCCTGGATCACTGCAGCGCCCACCGGGGGGTGGTAGCGCCCACTTTGGGAATCACTGGTCTAGATGAACAGGGGTCATGATCAAAACAAAGGCTTGGGACCCTTTTGCACGTAGCTCACAGGACCTTGACGCCCCCTTTCCACGTCTGCAGGTGGTGGAGTCTGTGCCCACGACACGGACACGGTGAAGGAGACGCCGGGGCCCGGAGTCAGGTCTCGCTGTCAGTCCCGGGAGCTGCAGCAGAAAAGATGGAAGGACCCCACCGAGGAGCATCTTCAACAGGAGGGCGAGGGCGAAGGCCGCTCCCTCCTCCGTCGGGGATGAGATACGGGCAGCAGGGACAGAGGACACGCGTGCCTAGTTCTCTGCTGACCGGCGCTGAGCAGGGACCTGCTGAGGTGAGAGCTGACCGGCCTTTCCCGATGGAGCCGCCACAGGGACAGCAATGAGCCAAGTCTGCCCAGCAGACGAGGCTGCCTCGTCCTGCAGTTCCCACCGGTGCCCAGGCCTTCGCTGCTGCCATGGGGAGCTGGTGGTGCCACTGAGCGTGTGAGCTAATGAACGGGAGTGACGGGCTACGAAGCTGCCTCCGCGTGAGTCCTCCCCCCGCCCCCTCCACACGGCGGCCCCTTCCCCAGCGCTGGTGTCTGCTTCACGGAGCCAATGCCTCGCACGTTCCATTCACACACGTCACTTCCCTTCACGGACAACGCCACGCGTGCTTTCTTTTTTTTTCTTTTTTCATTTGTCTATAAAAAAAGGGGATGGCGCGGGCGCGGGGGCACAGACGGCTCCTGGCGCAGAGGCCGCAGGCGGAGACGAGGCGCCCTGAGAGCCGTGCTCTTCACCTTCGCCTCCGTGTGCACCTGGAATGCCGGGTACCTGCTGGCACAGCTCGTCCCAGACGCGCCCCTGTCCAGTGCCATCTACAGCGTCCGGAGCATTGGGGAGAGGCCCATCCTCAAAGCCCCGGCCCCCAAGAGGCAAAAATGCGACCACTGGTCCCCATGCCCCCCGAACACCTATGCTTACCGGTTGCTCAGCGGCGGGGGCAGGGACAAGTCCGCCAAAATCTGTTTGAGGACAAGCTGCTCATAGGAGAAAAGATTGGAAATGTTGGGAGAGGAATAAATCTTGCCATTGTCAGTTATGTGACTGGGAAAGTGATAGCAGCACGGCGTTTTGATATGTATGAAGGAGGTTACTCCGGACCCATGACCAAGTTCATTCAGGGCGCGCCTGCGAGGTCCCTGCTCTTCATGGGGACCCACGATGATGGCAGCAGCGACTGCAGGAGGACGCCAAGAAGACCATAGAAGCGCTTGGAAGCAAAGAAATCAGGAACATGCGGCTCAGGTCCAGCTGGGTATTTCTCACAGCGAAGGGCTTGGAACTTCCTGCAGGAATTGAGAGAGAGAAGATCAACCACTCTGATGTTGCAAAGAACAGATACCCGGGCTGGCCTGCAGAAATACAGATGGACGGCTGTGTGCCGAAAGAGCTGAGCTAACATTGTGCAGACTTAATAAATGTGTATTTTTATAGACAAATGAAAAAAAAAATCCTCCACACATGCCTTCTATTCTCTGTCCAGTGCAGGCTGCGGGATGCACGGCCCCCAGTGGCGGCAGCTCCAGGGCCAGGCGCGCGTGGGAAGGGGCCTGGGGCGAGCGGGACGCGGGTTCGCGGAGAGCACTCGAGCGCTGGAAACGCGTTTCATAAGCTCCTCGCCAGTAAGACCCTGGAGTTAATTTGGCAAAACCAACACCGGTGGGGCTGTGGTTTGAGGACAAAGGCGACGTGGGATCCATCACTGTCAGCAGGAGCCTCAGGCCCGAGAGCTCCCCGCGGAGACAGGCGTGGGTCTGGGCGGGACTCGGGTGCCCATCGAGCTCAGGCACGCGGGTCCGTAGACCCCGTAACCCACTGCCAAACGGGCTGCAGGAAGACACGCTGGCGGCCAAACCACCACCTGTCAACAGCTGAGCTCACACGCTCAGGGCTCCTGCGCTGTGACTTGTTCAAACCCAATGTGCTCCTGGTATTTCTTGCCTGAGTGGCCGGAGGGGGGGGGGGGGGGTTGTAATATGTTTTTATTGGTTTTTAGAGAGAGAGGAAGGGAGAGGGAGAGAGAGAAACACCGATGGTGCCCGCCCCACACTGGGGATCGAGCCCACCACCCGGGCCTGTGCCCTGACCGGGAATCGAACCGTGACCTCCTGGTTCATAGGTCGGTGCTCAACCGCGGAGCCCCGCCAGCCGGCCTCACCTTTGCTTTTATAGAGCTATGTCTCTACGTTCTTCAAACCAGAATTTATAGATCGTGGGCAGCGCCCCTACTGTGGGGAACACGCCCCAAAGCCCCCCTCCCAGTAGCTCTGGCTCCGGCTGAGCCAAGACGGTGCCAGGAGCAGCAGTTAGAACCCTGCACTGAGCAGGTGGCCCTCGGGCCGTGCTGCCGACCGCAGGGCGGGGAGTGCGAGGAGGTCACGCGATCATCCCAAGAGCCAGTTCGTCTACCTTTAGCCTTTTCCTAATTGGTTGTTTATTTGCCTTTAAGTTTCAGTTGTTCAGATGTATGTGTACTTCACGTCACAGTGTCCTCAAATGCTTTGGGATTGGCTATCACAGGCAGACTCCCTAAGACACTGTCCAATACCCGTGTGAATGCCAGTGCACGCAGGGGTGAGGGGTGACTAGAGAGCAGCCGTGCCCCACAGGCCCGGCGTGGTGAGCCGCCCCCGGCTCCTGGGGGTGAGGCGGGGAAGGTGATCCGTTTCTGCCACGTACACGAGGCTTTTTATAAAATACTTACCAAAGCTCCGATCGCCTTTCCGTTCCTCCCTGTACCCGACCGTCTGAGCTGTAAAGTGGAGTTTGAGAGAACTTTGTATAAAGTCCATACACAGTGGCTCTCAAATGTTTGTGAAATTCTTACCAGTTGTTCTGAAAATCAAATATTACCATGTAAAGTCATTGTATCAGAACTGAAATATTTATTCCTGGAAACAGTTTAATCTCATTCCATGTGACAGGCCTTTGCGCGGCACTTGTTGAATTTATTCTGTTACGTCATCACATAATGTGATCCCCCCAGAACCAAGGGATTATGTCACCCAAATGCTAGGGAAGCACCTCCCTTCTTGATCCGACTCCCCACATAGGCAGGAGGCACCCCCCGCACACGGGTGACATAGCGACAGCCTGTGTGATAGT